>NC_133490.1:8972816-9045316 GCF_025370935.1 Choristoneura fumiferana | reverse complement strand
TACCTACCAAGATGAGATGAGATTTATTTATTTACCAAAAACATTGAAGCATTCTCCCAAATCCACGCCTGCGTTCAATTCCCCGTCTTACAGCAACCTTACCCTCCCCCTAACCCCCTCCCCGCGCACTTCGTTAGCGAACTTCCATACTTTGTAATATGCAAATGTGGGGGGAGCGTCTTAAAATGAATTAATGACGCCTGACGCAGGTGATTTAGGTATTTTGGGGGGTGTGTAATAAATTGTCTTTAGTTTACGGGTTAAGACGGTTGGTAAATAAAATTTTAGTTTAGTTAAGGGTTTGGGGTAAGACGGCTTTAAAGTATTTCTTTCTTGAAAATATTATTTGAATAAAATATACAATGTGTTTATCAAATAACTGCAAACTTGAAAATATGCATACCTAGTGCCATCCACGAAGACGCGTAATTTTGTAAAATATAGGCATTAATGGCGGTTTCCCGCAACTCTCACGATGTCGTCAGTCCACCGGTGGCAGGCCTGCCATAACGCTTCGTATTCCGGTTCGTGGTCGCCACTCGAGGACTTTTCTCCCCCAACGGTTATCTGTTCTTCGAGCGATGTGGCCTGCCCATTGCCACTTCAATTTGCATTTTTTTGATAATTAGGTAGGTACCTAAGTTGTTTCAGTATACCACCTATAGTGCTAAATACGTTTGATATACTTCGGTTAACTCAAAAAAAATGTATTTTAATTATGCATTGGGTTCAGTTTATTTAATAACACAATCGTAGGAAATTTTACTTCTCGAGTAAATTAAATTATATCAATTGTAGCATTATACCAAATGCAACAGTTATGTCAAAACTTGACCTAGATATCACACACCCTTCAACTAGACCCAAAATTTGAAACCGGGACTCGTACCCACGACCTCAAACGAGTTCAACTATCGCTTTTTATATCCTATAAGTTTATTGGAACAGGTTTCAGTTCTAGTTTTATCACAATGTTGGATATCAGTAGAAAAGAAGACGACTTGTTCTATCTGTGGGAATTTTGGACTTTTAAAACCATGAGAAATTTAAACATTTTGATACTTATAACCCTTTAGTTATTGTTAGAATCATGGCCGTATTTTCGATTAAAATTGCGATAGAAATGTTAATACCGATATTATTTCTGAGTTAATAAACTGTAATTTACACTATGTGAATTCCTTATTTTTTTATAAAATAATATTGGTAAATTAAAAAGAAATGTTTTATGGCATGAAGGAATAATACCACACCACACTTGAACATGAAAATATATCTCCTTCAAGACCAAGAATGTAAATATTATAAATGGTAATTGACGTAGCTTTAGGTATACAAATAAAATATGGTATATAAGTCATCTGGAACAACACATAGGATACTTTTTATCCCGATATTCCCACGGGATCTATATAAAATCCCAAAATCATAAATGCTAAGGGTCTGGCATAAAATTTAGAGCGAATGTATTGTTTCTCAAGCGAAGTAAATGAAAACCACGATGTCATTTTTGAAAAGTCCTACAGGAAATTAAAATCATGGACTTGCAATCCAACTGTCGAGCCTTAATGGTTTAGTCGTATGTTGCGGATACGGCTAGTTAAATACGTAACAAGGAAACCTACTCTCTTCGGGAAACGGGTATAATTTGACACATTTACCTAGGACTATTACCCGTCATGACATTTGATCATATAAAATGCTATTTCTATTTGTCTACTTGTGACCGAGTAAGATTATCAGAATATATTGGACATGTACTTTTATTGACAATCGAACAAATAATAAAGAAGAAGTGTGCAAAAAATTGGTATTTGGGGGGGGATGTCACAAAACAAACAAATAACACACATCTAAGCAAGTAAAAATTATACGCAAGCGATGTCATATATTCTGTGGCGATGTCACGCGGCAGTGTAACGGGCTGTATGTTCATATACCTATTTATGTTTACCTAACTGGCGAAAAAATACGTGTCCGATGCTAGTCTACCTGACGGACAATTTTTCTGTTTCCAGACTATTTTTTGAGTTGCCTTTTATTTCACAAGCGCGGTAGCTCTTCGCACCTCTAAAACAACGCCAAAATTGCATTTAATACTTATAGTTTTTTAAAAATTACTTAGGTACTTAATGATAGAGAACGGCCCAAATTTTTTTTAAAAGTAGCATTTATCTGAAAAAGGTGAGTCAGTGTTGTAGTATTAAGGTGCGGCTTATCAGTGAAAATGGTGAAGGTTTACATGACATGAAATTACGGAAGAAGCAATTCCCCAACTGTATTTTTACTCCAACACACCAACATCCTAAGACCCTCGCCGATTCTTATGTACCCGCTTATGTATTACTACACGAGCATAAAGGTACATAGCACGTTATTTATTCGCCTCAAGTGCCGCGGAATCGAGCCGCGAATTCACCCCCCAGGGGTGGAACGGGGGGAAAAGGGGTGAACCAGAGAAAGGGGGTGCCACCTGAGACGCTAAGACGGTGGCACTCAAAATTTCGTTTATATAATATGGATATAGGGGTATTAATTAGTTTCACAGTATTAAGTTTTATAGGTAGTTCGGAGTTCGCGAGATGTTGGTCGTAAAGATAAGGTATACCTACCTAATGTAGTTTCTTCAAAGGGATTGGTTTTAAGATTGTGTTAATAAGTAATGTGGGTTTATCTGTTAGGTTTTTGGGAGAGGCTTGTTTTTGTTTTCAGGAATCCGGGCATTTGTGACTAAAATTACCAATGAGACAGTGATTTTTTTGGTGGTTGAAGGCTGACCAGGAATATATATAAAAAAACCTGACGCGAGGGCAGCACTTCTACGTTTTGAATATTGCAACATTCTTTAACTTACTATACAATACCTAACAGTCATATTGACAACGGTGTCGGGGATGTTATTTAAAGGAATATTTTCTAATCCCTCAGACTTTTTCTATGACAAATACTTTTATACATTGTGAATTATTTTCCTTCTAAGGCTAATGGATAATTTTAGGCATTTTAACGCACAAAATAACACTTTAAAATACCACGCGCAAACAACGTTAAACTTTGACAACAATAGACAGATGACATTTAAATTTAGTGTTACCAGTGCAAGATATTAGTTCTATTGATTTGCCGCAATATGGCGAGGTTTTTTATAATTCTGGTCAGCCTTTAACGTAATGTACAATTGAACTTGTTTTCTGATGTCGTTCGGAACTCGAAACAGAAGATCGGTTTTCTTTTTCTTTCTCACAAGAATCTCAGGAAAACGATGTAAACCGACAAGTTCAGAGCGACATTAACATTCTGGTTGTACTGTAAAGCGTTCAAAGAGGAATTAAGTTCAAGCGACATACACGATCTTGTGAATAACGGTTTTTTTTTTCTGAAAACACAAGACGATTTTTGTCACCATCCAAATGTATTCAGTATCGGTAATGAACTTAAGGGTAATGAGTTTTTAGTTATTTTTTTAACCTATGATTCTTATTTTTATAATGAACATTTTTCGGTTACAAAAATATGCTAACAGTGTTTGAAAACACCCACGAAGTAAAAATTACGATCAAGATGGTCGTTATATTTTTTCTCTGCAACAAAACTAGCATAAATGAAACAATTCCTTTAAAAAAAATGTTTTCTTACCGTTGTCAGGGCTTTGATACATTTTTTGCCGGCTGCCATAATTTGTACATCAGCTGCCGCAAACGCACATGTGCGATTAAATGCCTGCTACACTTACAGCGTTTAAATGCCTGCTACACATAAATCACTTTGTCTTTTACTTTGACTTTTGAAAGTTACGAAAACGTACATGGTGTTGAAAAAATCCTGTACTTAATTTCATGGGATTCGCTCCCGTCGTCTGTATTTCCGCATAAATACAATCTAGGGCTCTTCAAGGCTAGAGTGAATAGGCTGTTACTGAATCAGTGCGATACACCTTTAGCCTCATCTGCACTTAACATCAGGTGAGATAGGGGTTAAACACTGACAGTTTCATGTATAAAAAAAACATTAAGGGGCTGTTTCACCATCCATTGGTTAGCGTTAACCGACGGTTAAATGTGATGCCGTCTCCGTCTATTCGAACAAAACAAATAGAGACGGCATCACACCTAACCGCCAGTTAACACTAATCAGTGGATGGTGAAACAGCCCCTATAAGGCTACTGATTACTAATACGATGCAAGTAGAAACATTGAAATCCTAAAATTTAAATAATGTTTTGTATGGAGATAAAGTATGTTTATCCGTTGCCTAGTGTCCATAGTACAAGCTTTGCTTAGTTTGGGACTAGGTCAATTGGTGTCAAGTGTCCCATGATATTAAAAAAAAAAAAAAAAAAAAAAGTCATAAGAAATGCAACCTGCCTTATGGCACTCTTCCACAGGGACAAGACTTGAGCGAACTGTATACATGTAAAGTTAAGTTATTTTTAAGATAGCTTTTAGTTCAATTGTATCTACCATTATAATAAGGTGTTTTTTCTGTGACTTAACTTCCTTCCAACACTTAAATCTATTTTTTCGAATTCAAAGATTTTAAAACCATGCGTGTCTTGCAATAAATAAGTTAAAAAAAAACACAATCCTAAACGTTATTTTGATAGTAACCACTAAAGCCTCAACGAGCCCAACCCCCCACCACATAAAGGAAAGATTTCCAACATGGCGGCGAAACTAATTTATCATTGTGGAACAATTCCTCTCAAGACGTTCCGATTTAATTAAGTTTATGTTTATGTAATTTTATACGCGCCCCCCTCCACCCCCCACCCTGGGATTAACAAGATTCCATTAAAATTATTTTAGCAAGTTTTGATATTATGTCTTGAATACGTGATGGGTAAGGGTGTGTGGGGTTACTCCTTTGAGGCGTTTAGAGTAACAGCAGCATTTTTTTTTTCACTCTACTCTTAAGCGTTTCTTATTAATTCGTCATTAGATTATGACAAAATTTTGGCGAATTTTTTATTTTCTCAATAGGGCATCTTACTTAGGCAAAGCTCTGCGCAAGGGGCGACACTAGCGCAAACCCATGATAACGCAGTTCTCTTTATATAGCGTGTATTTTTGATACTACCTAAAACTTTAAGAGTAGTTAGTATATAAAGGCTATATATAATCACATTTTATTATGTTTTAGTAAAAAAAAACTTATTATTTTCCCTACAAAACTAATTAGCACGCAATGTATGGCTTAACTGCTTTGTTTTCATTCAAAACGTCGCACTTGTTGACGTGACAGCTGTCACAGAACGTTTCTCTCTCATATGAAATTATTGTAGGATTCGATTTGTAGCATTCGAAGATGGCGGATGTAGACAATATCTAATTTTGCTAGTTCTGTTTCTTTGGCTAGTTGAAGTATAATTTTGATAGTGTTTTATGCGGCGATTAACCTTAACAGTGAACAGTGATCCCAAAATTGTATATTGCTCTCGTGTCTAACATTTTTTTAATGCGCAAGTGGTCTCCACGTGGTTTCTGGAATTTTACTATCAAGTTGCAAAAACTACAATCACCGTACAACGTGCCTCTCAAAAAGAGTTTACCTCGACACTGGCGAAATTGTCCTATTAATTAGGACAGAAAAGCCATATTTTAAAAGAGAAGAAGAAGAAGAAGAAATTATTGTACGCATTACATTGCTGCTCGAAAATATTTCAAAAATTAATTACGCTCTGGTAGTTAATTTTAAATTGACAATTTGTTTTGATATCGGTTCACAGCACTTAAATCTTCGTCTCAAGTATCAAAAATACACGCTGTATTTTGTCGCCATGACAGATCATGACCAAAGAGTATTAGTACCTTTAAAACTCATGATATATTTATTAGTACCAAAATAACCATGATATTTACATCGATAGTAACGACAGAAAAACATTGAATAATAATATGATATTAAGGCATTAAAGATACTCAAAAAACTGTTACGGTTTTGTGCTAGTGCTGCACTCTGACGGCAGAAAATTGCAGTAATATGAAGATATAGCCAGTTAAATTCCGCGAGATGGCGCGCCGTGCCATACTTTTTATACACACTTGATCCCCACTCCCGTAGTATGACGTGCTTAATTTTTTTTATTGTTTGGTTGACAACTATTGACTAAGAAAAAATATGTGGTCGATATTTTTTAATAACGAATAGACGAATTGAGAACCTCCTCCTTTTTTGAAGTCGTTCAATAAAACCGGGACATGCATGCCTTATTTTCAAGCAGCACTTATAAGTAATAAGTGGCTATGAAACTAGATAGTAAAAAAATAATCATAATAAAAACTTAGGGCATCTGTAAATTTTAGCTTTATATAATTTTACTGTGCCTAAATTACTTTGTACAGCGTTTTTTGATAATCTTCAATGCCAAATTCACTAGTAAATATTGCCCCGAAATGAAAGAACAAAATCAGCATTATAATTTCTATACAAAATTCTCTGCAGTCAACATCACCTTTATCAACACCTCTTAAGCTTCAACTTACTCTAAACCAACGGCACGAAAACTTGCAGTTCTACATCGCGCTATCGACATTTTTTTAACCCTTCACTTAAATACAAGTTACAATTAAGTTACTTCGGGTCAGGCAGCTCATGACAGTCAGTGTCGTCAAGCTGAGCTAAGTTGACGAATAGACATACGCTTTAAAATAAGTTAGCATTAGTTTATTAGCAGCTTGTACAGAGTACACCGGGAGCACAGGGGCTAATTCGTATCTGAGCTGCCTACACCTTTCGGTTAACTTGACCCACCTTTTTGCAACTTTTTGGCATTACACCACAACGACTTCATTAAAGCATTTTCTTTATCTAGACACGCGGTAGCGTGTCAAGCCAAGTTCAAGCTAACAGAACTGGCGAGCAGCACCGTGTGTAATTTTACCCGAACCATCTGGAGCCACTTTTGACCCCCTCATAACTCAAAAACCGTTTCACATAATCATGTCATATTTGGCTCATTTATGAGACTTGTGAGATACGTATGTGCTCCAAATTTCATAAACACACCTCAGTCGGTTATTTAGATATTAACATCCAAAAATCGTCATTTTTATCACTGACTCACCTGTTCTAACCCAGTTCCAGATGACCTAGAAAGTTCAAATTTGGCATCCAGATAGTTAGTTGGGTGAATACAAAGGAATAAATCAGAAACTAGTAAATTTTTATCATTTTATTATAATTTTTAAATTAAATTATTTCTTTACAAAAAGTAATGATACCTTTATCACATCAAAACATAAATGTAAATTCAGGATGGTAGTAAGTATATCAAACTTTCAAGTAAAACTATAACGGTTAAGTTTGCTTGAGAATTATTAGTAGTTTAAGTGTAACTAGCAGCCTAAGGTATAAAATATACCTAAACTATGGAAGATTCCGTATAAAATACGAAATCCTTAGAAAAATATTGCTTATTTCGGGCGTTTCAGACACGCTCATGGCCGGTTTTTTTTTTTGCTAGTGTCTAATGAATGTTGTTGTTGTCTATATGGTACGGAACCCTTCATGCGCGAGTCCGACTCGCACTTGGCTGGTTTTTATAGCATGGCATGACGTCACGGATCCCTACTCCCAAACTTTGACGCACTTCATCTTTGTCATTGTTTGGTTGACAAAAGAAAAAAATACGTGATGAATATTTTATCTTTGTAATGAATGCTTATTTTCAAGCAGCACTTTTTTAAAGTAATTAGAATAAAAATTATAATCATAATAAAAAGTTAGGGCGTCTGTGAATTTTAGCTTTATAAAATTTTACTATGCCTAATAAATTAGTCTGTGTTTTTTGATGATCTTCACTCGTTTCCAACTTCAATGCCACAATTCACTAATAAATAACGCCCCGAAATGAAAGAACAAATCAGCATTACGAGTATAATTTCTATACAAAAGCATTCAACATCACCTTTATCATCACCCATTAGGCTTCAACTTACTCTAAACCGACGGCACATAAACTTGCAGTTCTACATCGCGCTATCGACATTTTTTTAACCCTTCACTTAAATACAAGTTACAATTAAGTTACTTCGGGTCAGGCAGCTCATGACAGTCAGTGTCGTCAAGCTGAGCTAAGTTGACGAATAGACATACGCTTTAAGATTAGTTAGCAATAGTTTATTAGCAGCTTGTCCAGAGTACACCGGGAGCACAGGGGCTAATTCATATCTGAGCTGCCTACACCTTTCGGTTAACTTGACCCACCTTTTTGCAACTTTTTGACGTTACACCACAACGACGTCATTGAAGCCGTGGTGGCCTAGTGGTTTGACCTATCGCCTCTCAAGCAGAGGTTCATGGGTTCAAATGTAAAAATTGTGTTTTCAATTTTTTTTTTATTTAATCCTGAAAGCTATTAGCCCATTCTAAATATGTACGGCTACCATTTTCACTGAAATTTAAAAAAAGTGTGAAGTAAAACAATTAATTTAAAAAAACAAAAACCCGCCTAAAAAGTACTATATAAATATATACTCGTATAAATATTAAAAAGAAGAAAACAAGTCTAGTGCGCTAAAACTCTGTTAAGTAGCTTACTTAAAGTTCAACAGTCGGGACCCATTCAAATCGTGACCAACTCAAAAATTCTTACTACCTAATGGGCCCCAACTGTTGAACTTTAAGTAAGCTACTTAACAGAGTTCTAGCGCACTTACTGTTTTCTTCTTTTAGTATTTTTTAAGGCAGTCGGGTTTTTTGATTTTTTACTTATACCCATATTTTTACAACAGTTATAATTTAAGTATAGTAAAGCATTGATTCCAACTACATGTCGTTTGTGTCAATAAGTTTAGCCTAGACAAATTACAATTTTCACAAACTTTAGCATTTATAATATCAACAGGATAATGGGGGTAACTCGAAGCAAAAAGACTGTCGGTTTGAAATCAAACAAATATCTTTAACACTGCGCTTGCTCATAATACTTACCAGTTAAAGTTCAATTTCGTTCAAACCGACAGCACTACAACTTGTAATCCTACATCGCGCTATTAAAATAATATTACCGCGTCACTTATATACAAGTTTGTATTAATTCAGCTCGGGTCAGACAGTCCAGGCTACGTCAGTTCGTCAAGCTGAGCTAAGTTGATTCTCTTTCCTGATACTAAGCAGCCCTGTGTAGTGAGTACCACTATTAGGTACTCACTACACAGGGCTGCCCGCGATTCGGGGTGGTCTGCTAGAAGAAAAGTACGCAGCGTGCCAGGACATCCTGAGTACATGGGCTACTTTCTTACTAGGATGGACTGTCAACACCTTTCGGTAAATGCGACCCACCTTTTACTTTTTTTAACTCCCGATAAAAAAGAGTGTTTTTTATATTTGAAGCCAATGTCGGTCTGTCTGAGACATTGTAGCTTTCAAACTAATCATCATCATCATCATCAGCCTATGTTCGTCCACTGCTGGACATAGGCCTCTCCCTTGGCACGCCACTGAGCAAACATTCAAACTGATGCTGCTGATTGAAACTGATGGACTGTGTCATTTATATAGTAAATAAGAATTAAGTCAGCTCGGGTCAGGCATTCCCTGCTACGTCAGTTGGTCAAGCTGTGCGAAATATTCGTGATACAAGCCAACCCTCGCTTCGCCCTCGCTGATTCTTTTATTTACTTATTTCATGTCAACCTTGTCCTGAGAAACATTACTATTAAGCATACCTAGCGTTAGAAGTGACAATGTCTACCGTCTTTTTTTCAATTTCTAATAGATTTATTTTTTTGTTAATAAAATTATTTCCAAAGATAAATAATGTTTTTTACTTGTAAACCTTTACTCCTGCCAAGATTTTTGGCAGCCCTATCACTATCTTAGCAAATGTATTCAAAACAACTTCAAACTGTTACCTTCTATAACTACATTGTTTTTAATACGTGTATTACGCTATTGGTAACGTTCATTTTCTTATGTCGCATGATCAGTGGCTAAGATAAGGATAAAATAGTTTTTCAAACTAATTGTTATTAACAGTAATTAATACATTACGGTATTACGGTCTGAGTGGAGAGCCTTGGGGGAGGCCTATGTCCAGCAGTGGACGTCTTTCGGCTGACATGATGATGATGAATACATTAGGCATAAATGCCATTTCGGGCACAAGCAAATAAGTATTTTTAATTATTTTTATTTATTTTTTGTATTTTGTGTTCTCATTTTATTTTATTTCACTTTATTATTATTATGTTTTTTGCTGTATCTATTATTTATATTTGTGTGTCCCGAATATATTTTTTTCATTTTCATTGATTTTTTTCATAAATGCCCATACTAAATTCGCCTAGCACACTTGGAGTAAATTTTTACCCATTTAACCAATTAAATTTAATGCTTAAATCGCCTTTTAGTATGGGCAGAGATTAGTACAATCGTGTTTTTATCTTCACCGTTCAATATACGATTATTTGAAAGATATTTAGGAAAAAGTGTCAAAATCCAGGCGAAGTAAGAGGTCACGTCACGACGGGATTTTTTCCGTGACTTCGAAAAATGCGGTAAGCCATAAAAAAACGCTGGTGGTGTAAAATAAAACAAATATTTTAACAGTCGACTTTCTCATATCGCTTTGCTTTAAGGTTCAACTTCGCTCAAACCGTCAGCGCTAAAAATTGTAATCCTACATCGCGCTATGGAAGTTATTTTACCGTTTCACTTAAGTACAAGTTAGAATTAAGTCAGCTCGGGTCAGGCAGCTCCGGCTTCGTCAGTTAGTCAAGCTGAGTTAAGTTGATGTGCCTTGCTGTGGGCAAGAGGGTTATAATACCTGTATATATGTTTATATATTATTTGCTATAAGAAAAGTACGCAGCGTGCCAGGAGGTCATCTTGTGCATAAGGGCTACTATCTTATTAGCCGCCAGAGCTGTCTATACACCTTTCGGTAAACGCGACCCACTTTTTTACTTTTTCTTAAGGCACTGACGACACCTAAATAGATTTTACTTCAGCAGTTTTTTCACAAAAACCACTTGATTTGGCAAAGCGAAAAAATTTAAGTATGTTTTATCCCACTAATATTATAAACGCGAAAGTTTGTAAGTCTGTTTGTTTATTTGTTTGTTTGTTACTTCATCACGTCTAAACGGCTGAACGCGTTTGGATGAAATTCGGTATAATGATAGTTTGCGTCCCGGGGAAGGGCATAGGATAGTTTTTATCCCGGAGAATCTCATAGTTCCCGCGGGATAGTGAAAACCGAATTCTACGCAGACGGTATATAGGTATATAAATTTAATGAAATTTGAATATCTATGTACCTACTTTAGGATGTGTTGTGAATATGGATTTTGACTTTTAATTTAAAATACACATAATGGAATTGGCAATCTCACCAACGGTATCCAAAATGGTTATTCGAATTTCTTAAAATTTCTATACGAGGTTGAGCCAGACACGTCGATATTCGTTTGGCTATAACTGTCAGTACGACATTTTTATTTTTAGGGTTTAGGGTCTTTAAATATAATTAGTAAAATATGCTTGATTTCATACATACGCAGATAGTTTAGCAAATAATACCGTGGTCAAAAAATATCATTATCATCATCATATCAGCCGTAGGACGTCCTATGCATCCCCTTGGCTTTGGCGTGATATATGCTTTCTTTTCCTTGACCTCCACCAAAAAATATAACGTGTCCTTAACTTGCAATACTATGCGTGTTGTTTTGCAGGTAATCGTATTTTTTTCTGAATATAAGTATACAGTATCTACCCACATTAGCAGAGCTGCAAAACATTCTCCATTCACATTCCAAACTCTTAACACAGCCCAATAAAGTCCACTTCCCTCTAACCCACACGCACAAAACTTGGCATTTCTACATCGCGCTATCGAAATTTTAAAACTCGTCTAGTATAACACTATTTTTGAAACCCAAGTTATCGGGTCCGATGCTTCGGAGTAAGTCAGTCCCGGCAAGCTGACAAAAACAAATTGTCGTACGATAAGTGAGAGACCCGACTTATCGTGGTGATAATAGTTGTAGAGTGAGAAAGTGATATCACAGAGATTCTCTACTAGTCACTCTTAGCTTGTAGAAACCTGTGTGATAGCATTGTGATAACAAGCAACTCCAGTTCCATCCAAAAGCCAAATACTCAGTCCATCCTCCGAAGCAAGGCACTATTAACCTTAAAGGTTAGCCAGACCCACCCTTTTGCTATTTTTGAGACCCTTGTCATGGAAATGTCAAGAAAAATGTCTTGTCTTGTACATAAATAATTTACTATTTCTTATTTTCGTCTAAAAACAAGAGCTGTGGTAAAAACAGCTTTCTAGGTCCATGGATTTAGGCTGGGCGTTGATGAGTCAGTTGCTCAAGTTTTCTCTTTTTATATTTAATATTTTCTTCAAAGCAAATCTTAAATTTAAACTTAAACTGCCTTAAGCCATAAGGGCTATTATAGCATTCCGCCAGCCATATAAAGTTGAAACACCCGCACCAAGTTGAAATAAGACAAGTTCTAGACCGAGGGATGAATGGGGAAACGAAGACAATCTAACTTAGCATCTTCCTCAGTAGCACAATATTCGATCTGAAATTACTTTTACACTTAGATTTTTATATACCTATCATATACCTATGTAAGGCAAAACTTGGCTTATCGGTGATACTTGGTAATTCCGTTTATTATTATATTCTTACACTTTGATGAATGCAAGATATAAAATCGATGGCAGTTATCAGTTTTTATATATAAATAAAAAAATATCATGGGACACTTGACACCAATTGACCTAGTCCCAAACTAAGCAAAGCTTTTACTATGGACACTAGGCAATTGATAAACATACTTATATAGATATATATACTTAGAGACATATTAAACGTTGTAACCGGCTAGCCGGTCGGAGAAATAAAAAACCGGCCAAGAGCGTGTCGAACACGCCCAAAATAGGGTTCCGTAGCCATTACGGAAAAATTAAGTAATATTTTTCTAAGGATTTCGTATTTTACACGGAATCTTCCAAGTTTAGGTATATTTTATACCTTAGGCTGCTATTTACTCATAAACTATTAATAATTCTCAAGCAAACTTAGCCATTATAGTTTTCCTTGAAAGTTTGATATACTTACTACCATCCTGATTTTTTTCAAGTTTTTCCACCCACCGGTTTAGATTTTAGAGGGGGAAAGACGCTCGATTTTAATGAAAATTTGCACTTTTAAGTTGAATATTTCGCAAACAAATCACTGAATCGAAAAATCGTTTTAGCAACCCCCTAATGGTTCCAACGAGAACTAAAAGACCTATCCAACGATACCCCACACTATAGGGTTGAATGAGAAAAAAAAACCACCCCCACTTTACGTCTATGGGAGGTAACCTAAAAAATTTTTTTTTTAATTTTTAGTTGTACTATTTTGTCGGCATAGTTTACTTATATATCCGTGCAAAATTACAGCTTTCTAGCATTGATAGTCTCTGAGCAAAGCCGCGGACGGACAGACGGACAGACAGACATGGCGAAACTATAAGGGTTCCGTTTTTGCCATTTCGGCTACAATTGTGGTTACAAAATAAAAATATAATACAAAAGAAAAATTTATACAATTATTTCAGTCAGCACTGCTCTTGTAGATAAATTAAAAAAAAAACACTTGCCTGAGTCTTCTAGGACAGGTAGAGAAACAGAGCTGGGTGATAAGGTAGCCTCAGAGCGTCCAGTCGCGCCGGCGATCTGCTCCGAGGCAGCGGAGCGGAGTGGAAGAGGAGATTGGAAGATCAGCTGGAAAAAGGAGGGGCTGCGTTAGGGGCAAAAGGCAAAGTTTTATGATTTCGGAAATTACTTACATAAATTTAAAATTTATCATCGCAGCCTATATACGTCCTACAGCTAGGCACAGGCCTCCTCTCAGATGAGAGAGCTTGGGCAGTAGTTCCCACGCGGGCCCAGTGCGGATTGGGAACCTCACACACACCGTAAAAGTAAACCATAAACCATAAAGTTTATATTAGACGACCAGATGGCCTAGTGGTTAGAGAACCTGACTACGAAGCTTGAAGTCCCGGCTTGGATTCCCGTGTCGGGGCAGATATTTGTATGAAAAATACGAATGTTTGTTCTCGGGTCTTGGGTGTTTACTATGTATTTAAGTATGTGTCTATCTATATAATTATATTTATCCGTTGCTTAGTACCCATAACACAAGCTTTGCTAAGCTTACTTTGGGACTAGGTCAATTGGTATGAATTGTCCCGTGATATTTATATTTCATTGAAAAATTTGTACACCACCAGGTACATTCGGCAGTTATTCTTACAAATTGATTTGTACTTTGTGAAGTAGGACTACACGAGCACTTACGAGGTTAAGTAAATGGTAGTTTCATGTTCAAGGGAATATTTCCATCCCATTTTCGACTATCATTCGTGTACATACGTTTGTAATGAACCCCAAAAAAGGTCGGAAGAACCCACACAAAGAACTACAAAGTACTATCAGTAAACAGCGTTACCAAATGGCGGCCTTTTACTTTCAATATTTTCCCTTTTACCCTCCTATTAATTACCCACCAGATTGTTAGGACTTCCTTTATTGCATTTGATTAAATATAAGTACTTTTTTTTATTCGTTTGTTTGGTAAACGAGCAAGTGGGTCTCCTGACGGTAAGAAATCACCACCGGCCGTAGACACCTGCAACACCAGGGGGATTGCAGATGCGTTGCCAACCTAGAGGCCTCAGATGGGATACCTCAAGTGCCAGTAATTTCACCGGCTGTCTTACTTTCCACGCCGAAACACAACAGTGCAAGCACTGCTGCTTCACGGCAGGATTAGGATTAGTAGCAATCCGGGCGGACCTTGCACGAGGTCCTACCACCTGCAAAATACATGCAATACAATTGAAAAGGAACAACTACAACGATCATCATCTCGGCGTATATACGTCCCACTGCTGGACACAGGCCTCCTCACACAATGAGAGAGGCTTGAATCGAATCTCTTCGCAAATTTTTGCATGTTTGCATGAGGCAGGAGCGAGGCGAGGTAAATGAAGCGTTTCTATATTGGTTCATAAAAAACACATCCTCACTCATCATTAGTGAAAACGAAGCCTAAACGAATAAAAAACTGTACGGCAACCGGTCTATCTGTTTGAGAGCTACAATGCCACAAACAGACAGACAGACATTGGCATCAAGCATCCCTCTTTTTGCACCGAAAAAATTAAAAAAAGTTTTTTCGACACATACAAATATAGGGTTAAAGAAAGGTTTCCGAGCAAAGCTCGGTCACCACGGTATAGGTAGTGCCACGCGAGTTTTAGTGAATGATAACACACACAGCTACAGCATGTCGTGTATGACAGCATTATTGTGACATTTATTAATTTCATTCATTCCCCTCTTGTGCAATCAGTTCTTTTTATATAGCACTCTCGTAGCACTATCTGTTGGCTCTGTGCACGACATCAGCGCCACCTAGCGTCCGCAAGTTTGTCGGCTCTGAGGTTCTGACGTTTTGAAATTTAATTGCGACATTGTGGCAAAAATCAAACCTATCACGTATTAATTTATAATAGGATTCGCGCTGTCATCGTTCATCCACCATTACCTCTCATCTCATATTTCGTTTTCTAGAATTTTTTTACCGTACAACGGCAAAACCTACTAGACACTGGCAAAATTATTATTGTCCTCCAATGGATAGAACCATATTTTTCAAAAAATGAAATCTAATCTAATTTATAATACAAAATTGTTCTTGTATCGCTAGAAATAAATTAAATATCATTTTCAGATCAAAATACGTATTATTTTGACGACCGGTTTTGTATGTATTATTCAATATAACATTTCAACCACAAACCGTTTCAAAAGGAAAATTATTGGTATCTGCTGGACATGTCCGGGATGTAGAGGAATTAAGAACAAAACAGGGACTGTGTTCAATAATTCAAGAAGACAAACATCTATTACTAAAATTAGGCAGGATTCTTATAAGTATGACAGATGACAGAACCTACATTATTTCTACTTTTGGCCACTACTAGCGCTGCGATAGATTTCATTACCCCTACCTAGTACTTCGCACCCAGCGAATACCTATCATAAAACAAACGTACCTACTCTGCAATCAAAACGATTCAAGACATATCTATATGCCTACTCACAAATAAAACAGCTTTCAAGTAATAGTTTCATTCCATCCCAATCTGAGTCGCTCCCGCCCGCGCGCACACACGTTCGTGTATTATCCCGTGGTAAGTAATGAGCGCGGTGAGGCTGAGATGAGATTCAAGATGGCGTACGAACACTTCTTAACAATCGTGCTGGTGGGTTAGGGGGGAGGTGGCTTTTGGAATTAAAATTCATTTCAATTCAACGATATTATAATTATAGTCGTGTGATGTTGATCCCAATCCGCGTTGGGCGTGTGTGGGAACTACGGCCTGAGCCCTCTCATTCTGGGAGGAGGCCTGTGTCCAACAATGTGATGTTACATAGGCTGGGATGATGATGATAATATTGTTAGAGCTTGTCTAAGCTAAAATGAAGCGTCCCTCACTCAACTAAATCAGTTCAACATAATGAACAGGGCTAATACGAAATTCTAAAATCGAAGTTCTTATCGTACCGTCCCGCTGACGCTAATATTTTTTTATACCAGAGTGAGAGGGACGCTACCATACGAACTTCGATTTTCGAATTTCGTATTAGCCCTGTTCATTATGATGAACTGATTAGTTGTAGTAGCCCTACTGATTTAGTTGAATGAGGGATGCTTCATTTTAGCCTCAATTTAGCTTTTTAGTCATAATATAACTAGTTAAACATCAAATCTTACAATAAACTGGAGTCTAACGGAGAACTAAATACCGTTGATTAAGGCAGTCGAACTAAATCGACGTGAAAAGGTAACAGACAATGGGATTGGGAAACCATGGTTCCCGCGAGCAAAATCGCGATGTAATGGCTAGCAAAGGTAAGCGTTCACTGATCCGCATCAAACGGATTGTGCTTAGTAGGTATTCTTTGTATAGAGAGTCATACAAGTGCGTCCTCTGATCCGCACTGTACGGATCGCACATTTCTATACAAAGCAACAAATTCGATACGTCTGAAGCGTACGATGCGCATCAGTGGACGCATACCTTAAGGTTATATGAAAAGAATTGATAAAACATAATCTTACCAACAAAAAGTTGGAAAACCCCCGACTTTGTCACTTCATAGTTCT
The DNA here is from genome assembly GCF_025370935.1 of Choristoneura fumiferana. Taxonomy (NCBI): domain Eukaryota; kingdom Metazoa; phylum Arthropoda; class Insecta; order Lepidoptera; family Tortricidae; genus Choristoneura; species Choristoneura fumiferana. Next base: position 9,028,120 of record NC_133490.1, on the reverse strand, counting down.
ATATCTCTAAAACGGAAGAACCGATTTTGACACAACATGTCTAAGAACCATCGCTAGAAAACCTGCTTTCAAATAAACAAACCGCATTCAAATCGGTCCACCCGTTTAAGAGCTACGATACCACAGACAGACACACATAGCGGTCAAACTTATAACACCCCTCTTTTTGCGTCGGGGGTTTAAAATTTAATAAAAAAGATACAGTAAATATAATTTATCTTATATTATAAGAAGTCGTTCTCCGTACTCGCTAGCCCGTCCTCGAAGTTATAATATCGTGGGTACTTTCGCGGGGGGGAGGGGGACGCCGCTTACTTATTTACATAATTATACACACTGCCACATTAGTTCGCGTCTTACGCTGTCTCTATAGAGAATTTGATACTTTATATACCCGTACGTTATTAACAAGGTAGGTTTGGGCGGCGGTTTTACTTGCGTGAAGAATTTGGCTTGAACAAATGGTACATGGTTTTTTATTAATCCCTCTAATTGTCAATATTACTACAATAGCCAAATAAAATCATGGCCTGACTTGTTGAGGTTAAACTGATCGAGTGTTGCCAGACATCCTTCCGGTCCGGATTGAAAGTTTCTTTGCGTACCTACTTCTTTTCGCTGGAGTTCGTGTCGTCACAGTGTGTTGCATGTTTTTTATACTTATGCTTAGTTTGTAAATGAGTCCCACTGAAAAACAGCTTTGCGGCTTGCCGTAACATTATGCTGAGTGGGGCCCACTTTATACTATTCGATGTTAATTTTTTATTCTTTCCATCTAATATATTTTTATGTCTATTGAATATGTGTAGATAAATGTTTCCCTCTCTCCCTCTCCCCCTCTCTCTCTCCCCCCTCTCTCTCTCTCTCTCTCCCCTCTCCTCTCTCTCTCTCCTCTCCCTCTCTCTCTCTCTCCCCCTCTCTCTCTCTCCCCCTCTCCCTCTCTCTCTCTCCCCCCTCTCCCCCTCTCTCTCTCTCTCCCCCCTCTCTCTCTCTCTCCCCTCTCCCTCTCTCCTCTCTCTCCTCTCTCTCTCTCTCTCTCTCTCTCTCTAGTAATTATTGGGGCCGAAAAATGTTCGAACAGAGACCGCGGATCGGCAGGCGCAGCGTCGTACGAGTAGGACCAACAACAAGATGGACGGATGATCTAGTTAAAGCCATCCACCATGTACCCATCCACGGTGGAGCAGGCCGCTACCAACCGAGGCAACTGGAGGTCTATGGGGGAGACCTGCGTCCAACAATGGCCGCCCTACAAGCCGAAAGAGAGAAATTATTTAAGATTGGTTTTTTGGAATCTTTTTGTATTTTTTATTTCAATTCCAAATTTTTATTGCTAATATTTTGATTGCTTAGTAACGATATCTCTTGTCCGGGTGAGCGGTTAGTTCCAATGGAGTGCCGAAAAAAAAGTTTCTCGATGAGGGCTACGGCATAGATGTCGCTAGCGTCGCTGCTTAAGTGACTAAGTAAGAAACAAACAAGCTGAGATATGAGGTGCATAGGGGAAATTCGTGTCGGTACCGTTGACCATCAGTGGTGTAGCGGTATAGCACGCGGTACGGATTACCGAGGACCTGGGTTCGATTCCCAGTGATGGTCTTATTTTTCTGTTTTTTCTGTGCATCTATATTTCAGTTTGTATTTTCAATTTAGAAATTATTTAAACAAAACTTTTTTGTCTCATCCTCTAGAAGACTTGGTTATTTATGAATGCATACAGACAGAAAGATTTTGACAGTGACATAATATCATGGAAATCGTTTTCTACCGATATACAATAATTTTCATACAATTTTTAATAAGATATTAATAACTAGGTAGGCAGATCAATTCAGGTAAGTACCTAACTATCTAATATTAGTTACAAAGCTAGTAAAGTAATTGTTATTTCTATAACAATTACTTTGCTCACCCGCGACCTTATGATAGCTACTTCTATGCAACTAAATGTGTGGTAATGCAGCTCCTCCACCTCCATACTGTAAGAACACACACACAAATCCAACTAGCACCACCACATACACACTACACTGACGCGTTTCGAACTCAACGAGATTTCATCCTCAGAGCAAAACAATTGGTTGATGGCGAGGCCATGTCCAACGACTGATATGGTGAGGTTAGTCCTTCCGTTTTTTTATAATTGTGTCGATTGAATTAAATCAGTTGTCTATCAGTTATATAAAAATATCGTGAAAAACGTGACTGATTGACAGACAAGGATTATTGTGTAACCTTTTTGTACAATGAGAGTATAAACAAACAAACAAACAAGGCATATCTACCGTAAACCACTAGATAAGAGTTTTCAAAAAAAAGTGTACCCTTTCTTTTTTTAATTTTGGAAAAAATATTGTTTTTCCTACTCAGAATCAAGGGCACAATCGATTCCGATAGTTTAAAAAAATGTTCCCAAAAAAATGACAGTTTTGCGCCGTTTATTTCATACTCTTTTCTTTCAGACTCATAAAATTTTGTATGAAAAAATGGGGAAAACAATATTTTTCCAAAATTTAAAAAAAAGAAAGGGTACATTTTTTTGAAAACGCCCTGATAACTCATCATCATCTCGGCCTGTGCCACTGCAGCGCACATGCCTCCTCCACTCAAACTGTGAGGGCTTGACATGCTAAGCCTGGTGAGTAACACATCAACACTAGCAGTAGACGATGATGATGATGATGAATTGTAAGTAATAATTTTGTTCATGTTCACAGGATCGAATGTCAAGATCGGAGGAAGACATCAAGCCCGACCCGAGCGACTTGGAGCTGTTCCTGCCATGGGTTAGCAAGGAGCTGCAGCTTAATATCGAAATGCAGATCGAGAGGATCACGCAGAGTAATTATCAGTGACAAGGCGCCATATTAACTATTCCGCTATTCCCACTACAGATTTGTCAGCTATTTTATTTTATTACTGTCTGCCATTGCTGGGAAAAGGCATCTCTTCTTGACCTCCAGATCCAGACAGGGATCCAGAGCTATATTCGGCCATTCTAATAGTTCCGCGTCCAGATCATCTCGCCCTCTCCGACTCGGCATTGGTCTGCGATACCCACTATATGTCTGAGTGCTCATAGGAGCACTCTACTTATTCATTTTCCGTTACAGCCTTTGATGAACATCTAAGCGACAGTTAATACATGCTCTTGATTTACTCTGTCTTTGTACATGTCTATTTTTTGTTTAGCTTGTGGCGTCAGTGTGACCCACTCCTGGGCTATAGTCTTCCCTTTTGACTTCCACATGCCTGTAACATCATTAAATTAATTATCTTTATTTATTATCTTATTTCTATTCAGAAGACTTCACCAGTGCTCTCGCCTCAGAACGCAGCAAGCCACCCAAAAGCCAGCACCAAGTCTTATCACCGTCTAACCCTACTCTTGGATCAGACCACGCTAGCACCGTGAGTGAAGAGGACCAAAACATCATCCACTTGGCCTTAATCTATGATCACAGCGACAACTTAGTTGGTCTCCAGTTGGATAAGAACAGAAAAATTCCACGCGAACTCATAAAGATAATTGGCTTAGTCCTTCCATTCCACGTCTACCTCACCAGTGTCACAATCAGCACGGGATTGGACGCCTTCATCATGTATGAGCTATGCAAGATCCTACCAATATCAAAAATCACTGACATGTGTCTTGATGGCTGCTTTGTAGAAGAAGGCAATTATTACATTCTACTGGAGAGCAAGAGTTCCTTGGTAAATCTCTCCTTGTCTAGATGCCAAATGGGCGATGTCGTGGTTGACATGATAGCTTCAAGGTTAGCTCATCCTCTACCAGGTTCTAAGCTTCTTGCTTTAAACTTATCCACTAATAGAATTAGTGATGTTGGAGCAAGGAGCATCGGAATGGCATTGAGAGCCAACATTAAGCTTGCTTATTTGAATCTAGCGGATAATATGATTACAGACGAAGGTGCGGATGCCATATTGAACAGCTGTTTAGAATATCCTCTAAGTCATGAGGAAGTATTTGCAGCGAGGCAAAGAAACCTTGATTATCTTAAAGCTAAAAATCAATTAATTGCAGAGATGTTAACAGAGTTAAAATCCGATCTAGATTCCGATAGGAAATCGGCAAAGAAAAGGAAAACAACTGTTACTATTGGTAAGAAAGTAAAGGGTTCCGATAGAGATAGGGAAGGATCGATAAAAAGCCAAAGTATTGGCGACTTGGATTCTTTGTTCTCAGAAAAAGCTGAAACTATGGCCATGGAATCACTTGGGCTTTTTACTGACCCTCATTCTCCTGATAATATTGTGGCTAGAGATAACTTGGTGTTCTGTAAGGGTAACAGTACGCTGTGCTACCTAAATTTAGCATACAATAACCTATCTTACTCCAGCGTTAAGAAAATGTATGAGGTTCTCAAGTACCAGAACTTGGATAAGGTACCTAAGGGGTTAGTGAACGTGTGTTTGGAAGGAAATCCTTTACCGATTAGCAGTAGGGAAATGTCTTTGATAGACGACATTTTAGATTATAATCTGAATACGCTTTGCAAAAGAACTTTGAACCAAGTTCAGAAGAAGAAACCAGGGAAGGGTGTCAAGTCTTGATACGTACAGACAGTATAAATAGGTACAGACGAGGAAACTGAATCGAGTACTGGAATGGGACCTTGTCTTAATCAATTTTGCTATGATTTCTTTGACAGACACCCGCAACACGGGTATTGAGAGACTACTCTCATTAGTTATCAATATTGATATGGATCTGTATCATCCTTAGAATACAATAACTCTTTATGTACTTAACCCACAAACATTCTTATTTAGTTTTATACGTGTTATTTTTCGTAGTCTTAACTTTATGAATTATTTTGTAATAAGTACTTGTTTTTAATTTGATATGCTTAGTATTAGTAAAGTAGACAAACAGGGTGAAATTTTAAACTTGATACATAATTAGTTAATTTAATTTCAACAAAGTATGAACATCCTAAATTTCATTAGACTGATTTCAGCAAATGAGTTAATGCATCCTAAAGTCCAGTGGGGCTACTACGAAATCGAAGTTCGTATCGTACCGTCCCTCTCACTCTCGTATTAAATAATATTAGCGTCAGCGGGACGGCAAGATACGAAGTTCGAATTTGGCACTTCGTAGTATAGGGCTAGCTTTAACTGTACCTTGACACACTAGTAAGGATCCCCTATCCTATAGGGTGGCCCTGTATCAGGAGCAAAAAATTTAAGCACAGGTTCTGCTACTCAAATGGAACTACTTTAGTTCAGCAGCTTTCAAAAATTAAGTAATTTTATCTACACCCATATAGTAAATCCTCAATAATGCGTAAACCATAGGTAATGACCAGCATTACGACATTGGATTCTATTATGAACACGGCTGTATCGTAATGGTCATTACGTCATTACAGCACGGGGGGGCGCAGCAGCAGCACGTCGCGCGCGCAGTGGGCGCAGCTCGTGGGGCAGACATATCTACCTAGTTCTCGTTAATGCAGGTCATTCTCAATGGTTTTTGAACACTATGATAGAGGAATTTATATATGGTTATAGATAAAATATTGTATGCAGCTGTACGTAATCAGGCCTTAAAACACTCATGTGACCCTATTATGAAACTCGGCTACACCTCGTTTCATAAACCCACACTCGTGTTTTAAGGACCCCTATTACGATACAGTTGCATAAAATACTATTATCATTATGTTTATTCCAAACAAATTAATTTGTATTTTCAATGTACGGCATCCAATAGCCTAAATGACATCGCCTGTCACGTAACAAAATTACGGATTTGGCTATACATGGCTTGTCCAATTAAACTATAATAAAAATTATACCTAATACAAGTTATTTTCCAAAGTTGTAGAACTAAAGAAGCTCGTGACGAAGAGTGGAAGCTACAGAGCCCACCTTGTATGCGGTCTGAAATAAATCGGTTTTTTTTTCTAGTTCTGTATCATATTCAAAACTTCATCCTATATAAACAAATAAAAGATTTAGAATGTTATCAGTGAGTGTTTTAATTCAACATCAGATGGAAGACGTCCGCTTTTGAACATAGGTCTCCCCTAAGAACGCCATACTGAACGACGTCTCGCCACTTCCGTCCACCGGTAGCCCGCAACTTTCGCGATGTCGTCAGTCCACTTGTCCTGTTCAGTTTTACATGTTGGGGGGGAAAAACACCCATAACATACGTTGAATTACGGATACGTTACCGGCCCTTTGAGATATGAGTAGGTAGCCTCTTTTTTCGAAGATACCCAAGTTGAATCGGTCTGGAAATCAGTGCGTTGCAAGACGGTTTCGAAGTTTCACCGTTTTGTCTTTAAGAATAGAAACGCAATTTTGATTTTCAAAATTATGCTAAGGATTCAAAACTGTCGATAATATTCCTAATCCTTTATTTATCCTTTCTATTCCTATTCCTAAAACGGATGTCTACAACAAAGAGTTTTAGAGGTGGTAGGACCTTGTGCAAGGTCCGCCCGGATTGCTACCACCATCTTGCTCGCTAGTCCTGCCGTGAAGCAAACGTAACCATAATTTATTTTCCCGCTGAAACTACATTGTACTGTACATTTTTCATAAAATTTTAAATGGTCAGCTTAGGTTAGGTTTGTTTTATAACAATTTTGAAAAATAAATGGTTTCAGAGAAAAAAAGAGTTATGTCAAACATTACATTATGACAAATATTACATTATGACTAACATTACATTATGTATGACTAACAATTTTCGACCAGTCGATAATTATAGACCCAATTCACATACACTAAGCATACAAACTTCGAACGCAAATCAAAATTTCAAAACTCAAGCAAAAAAGCCAGAGGTTGTAAACCTTTTACCTGCTTCCGTCTCAGCCCACAGGGGGCGCTCGCGGCGCGTCGATATTCCCGCGGAAGCCATCTTAAAATATAAGTGCCCCCCGCGCCCCGCGTCCTTCTAGACGTCGGTTTTTCAATCTAGCGGGGGCGGCAACCCTTGGCGCGTTTATAAGATATTCGCTTTGCGTGTTTGATTTTTTGTGGCGTGTTTTGATTGTTTCTGAATAAGCCGCTGCGGTGTTGGTTGGGAATAAAATCTGTTTTTTTATTCATGTGGAATAAGGATGATTTGTAAAAAAAAGTAATGTTCCTGTAGTGTTGATAATAATAATTATTATAATGATTTTACTAGGTAATAAGGTATGCGCATAGTAAAATAACAATTAATGACGATGAGTTATATTAAATTTGGAGACATAAATCATTCCACAAGCATCTAAAAAAAATACAATTTAAATATATATTCATCAAATTTTTCCGACTTCATTTGTATTGCATTTTTTCCAAATATCCGTCTATTCTATGAATATTTGAATTGGATTTTTTTTGTTTGTACACTTTAACGCTTAAAGTTTACACTGGATCATACTAAAATTCAGGACACAGAATAATTTTATTCCTCTTCGCAGACATATTCACGGGAAACACCTAGTTTTAAACAAAAAACGAAGAATGCGTACAGTATGTGCATGCATGTTACGATGATGCTTGTCTTAACCCAATTTATTGATTCACACCGACAGTGCAAGTTCTAGGTAACCTTGAGAGGACTATATCGTGAGATATCGCGCCATTCAAACCTGAGAGCTAAACACAAAGCACTCTGTTTATGTAACGCCTGTGACCCATATCAAGAAGACGTAACTCACTTCACAAATGACATTTCGATATAGGTACGCTGTATACGATTGTCAATTGACTTAGGTAAGCCAGGAATAGACATGCTTGTAGCTCACACATTTTATGCAAGTAGCTGGCACGCTTGTGTGATATTTGTATGAAGATTTGCGTACGCGCGCCAGCTACTTGTGCGAAAAGTGCGAGCTCCAAGCATGTGTATTTCCAGCCTTAGATAAATTAATTGCACATGAGAATATCAGAGCCTTCTAGACTGGCAACGTATCGGCAGTTCTCTGTTGCAAATGTCCATGGTTGGTCTTACTTACCATCATGTTAACCGCCTATTTCATAAAAAAAGAAAACAGCCTCTTTTGAAGACGTAAATATACATAAGATGGACTACGTGGTTTGGTAGAATAAATTAAAACATTGTTAGGGTTTATAGGATCACTTTTTGTCCGTCTGTCTGTCTGTCTGTCAGTCAAAACCCTTTTTCTCGGGAACGCGTGGAGGTATCAAGCTGAAATTTATATCAAATACTGAGGTTTACTGTCCCTTAGAGCTGTAAAAAAAGTCAAGCTTCTAAGCCAACGCAATTAAAATATGCAGCCGTTTATGCTGCAAATTTCCGCAAATTTTCGAAACTCGTAAGGGAATCAAAACCTACAGGGTACTTCCCGTGAACTCAGAATCTTGAAATTTGGTATAAAGGTAGCTATTATACCACAATCAACTAGAAAAGTCTGAAAATCTTGATTTTTTATGTCTGTCTGTAAATATCGATACCAATATAATCTGACCCCACACTGCGTACATTTTGCTTAAGAGTAGGGCTCTGCATACACCGGATGTATTAAATCACCCGGAAAAAGCGAGAAATATCTTCAAGACACAATTCCCGTTTACACGCATACCTATAAATGTGTACGGAACCCTCGGTGCGCGAGTCCGACTCGCACTTGCACGGTTTTTTATAGCTGTTAATAGGTAGGTATATACTCAGTGGCACAAAATTTGGCCCACTCTCCATACAAAATTACGTATTACTGCATACATTTGACGGCCAGATTTTTTGCCACTCAGTATTTATATTGCTTGTCAATCAATAATTTCTATTTTTACTACTTAATATCTATGTGTTCTGTGTCAGTTGAAAGAATATTTATTTACTCCACATTTATATCACAATTTACTTAATAATAGATAAACATGGTAACGAACAAAAAAAAAGTTTCTAAACGACGGCAAAATGGGTGTTCTATCTTCAGTGTCACAAGTGTCTATAGTCACCGTTAATTGTTTCCCGTCCACTCATTGTTTACAATAGTCTCCCAAAAGCATTAAGTTTCAATTACTCAAATCTAGCCTTTTCCAGGAAAGTTAAATTTTAGAGAGGCTTCCCCATTCAGGAAACAAAATCATCCACGTACCTTCCGTTCCGTAGTACATTCCGTTGCGACTTATTGCTTCAAAAATGTCTTGCCAACTTTTAGCATCGGCTAAATCAATACGGCATTAACGCACACAGCATCGCTTCACCCAGACAGATGCAAAGCAAAAACTATTGAAATGAAAATATAAGCACACACCCGCGACGCACGCACACAGACGCGCGGCAGGTGTACGACTCGCGCCTCCCCCCACCCGCGCACAGCCTTAGACGTTGGCTTTTTACATGAGTATTAAGCAGCGCAGGGATTGGCAACATTTGGCGAGGGAATAAAGTGCTTATTTTGTTTGAAGACAAAGTTATTTTCAGCCGTGAGAATATTCTATTATCCTTTAGCCGCAGCTTCGCAAGCGTAGACCACGTCTAGCAGTTGAATTGAAATTCCGTAATTTCCCGTGGGAATTCGCAAAAATAACATAGTCGATTTAATTAACGTTGCATAACAAACACTAAACTGCATGCCTAACCCTAGCCGTTGAAGTTTTTAGATTTTATCCCGATCCCATGAAACAGACAGCCTATGTGTTATTCCAGACGTCTAGCTACTGATACTCGTATCTACTTACGACATTTTGCCAGTCCAGCCATTTTCTCGTGAAGGAGTAACAAACACACCTACGCACGCACACGCACGTTATTTTCACGCCGTGTGACAAGCTAGTTGGCGTACTTGCGTCACGTTTGAGATTGGTTAAATAACTAAATGAGCTTATCGCAAGCAAGACATCAAACGGACCTCTCAATACTGACGTCGAAAGCCAAGAAAAGAAATCGTAACAATAACCCACCTTCGGGCAGACGGGTAAAAACACGAGGGTTGTCGTTGCTACGGAAGCAAACCACACTGCTTAATACAAACTACCTACTCGTATTAAGTTAGTAATCATCGTTCTCAAAAAGCTCTCAAAGTTTTGTTAAAAAGTCACCATTGTGGCAAAACTCGTTTTTTACGAAGTAAACTCCAGAAAGACTCGTCATAAAATAAGATTCCTTGAAAGATCCTCGTTTTAGCCCCATTCGTCTATAAAACCGGTATTTCAATACAATCTAATTCGATATCTTGTCCGATTATAAACTTGGTACGACAGGTTTCTGAAAACAGTAACAGAATGTGTGGGAATTCGGGTTGGGAAATGTCTTGACCAACCTGTTCTGGAAATGGGGTTCAATATTTATTGAATTGCGACTAGTTTAGGAAAAATAGGTCGTGATTGTAAAGGTAACTTGACTTGATAGTGTAACCCGTTTTAAGATCTTCCCTGGTCGTGTGAAATTTCTTCTCTTTGTCATAAAACTGTCCAGAACATGTTCAATTACTATACACGTAGAAACTAGTTTTTTTAAGTATTTCTATATTATATAACCATTATTAATTGGTCTGTATTACAAAGATAATATATGTATTAATTTTTTTTTTGAAAAATTGATAAATTCGAAAATAGCAATACTACTATTTAAAGATATATGTACGAATATGCTTAGATATCTTGGGTGCATTTGGCTATATAGTTATTAAGGGTGCCAAAAATGGATCTCGGCAAATTTCATTTCCGAAAAAATGTGATTATTCGATTTTGCAAACACCGGTTACCGAAATACTAGACACTAAACAAACATATTGTTTAGGTATTTCTGAAAAGATTTTATGACCACCATTTGTTCTGTGTAGATGAGATGTATAGCAACCATCTTCGTTTGAACCATGAAAATGTAGTTTTATTCGATGAGCTTAGTAACTTATTATCCAAAGTTTTCAAAAGTTAAGTAAAAAAATTATTAAAACAAACACTGTTAAGCCGTATTCAAATGATAAATTCACCCCAGTTGAAATCTTTACATCGCCTTCAACAACAATTAGATACTTGCTATCTAAAACGTACCCCTTTCCTTTGTGTTTTTTAAGAACTTGTTTCTAAGAAAGTACAGGTGAATGATCCACCTTTGATAGTGCTATTGTGATTTTTTCCCATGATGAACAGGTTTCTAAGTCACTTTCTAGTGGCGTGAACGTCGTCACTGGATCATTCGATGCGTGCCTGAGGTGAAGTTACCATCTAAGAAAAGTAAAAGTACAATTATTTTCTGTTTTTTTAAGGAATTTAGGGTTCTTATTGTTTGTGAGTGTAGTGCGGTTTTTAATTGTGTCAGTAGTTGTTTTTAATATTTTTATTTATTGTAACTCTCCGAGAAGTGTTTTTCTTTGTTTTTTTTTATTATAAAATGTGAATCAAGTCAAAATTTTACGAGTATCTTAGATAATTCTCTTTATCAAACTTAATATCAGAAGCCTACGAGTCAAATAAATTATTATAATGTCGAAACCTCCAGCTTATGTATGTACCTAATTAAACGTATCTAGTCAAAGTTTATTCAAACATACTAGACTCATATTCTATTCGGTTATATATTTTATAAAACAATGTGAACAGCATTAAATAGCCAATTACTTACGATCTCATAACAACATCCTAAAAAGTTAAAATTCATATGCACGCACGCACGAGAACATCGCAATACCCCTAATTAGACATTTAATTATAAATCCACCATGAATTCTTAACAGACTAGACATATTAAAATTTCACTTCCCCCGCCTAGCTGCGCCTATAGCGAATCGCGCCCCATCTCTGCTGTCTTTCTAAGGGGACCGCATAAAATAGTTATAGAGGGAAGGGGGAGCTACTTAACCGTTTTTAGGAGACACCCCGCCCGCAGAAACACCCCGCTACTTCAACCCCACTTCCTGCTCCCACCTCCTTCGCAACGGGTGGCGCCCTCACCCCGCGCGTCCTATAACTATTTCTATATTTTTAAACTTCTTACCGAGGGTCGGCGATACCTGCTTTTATAGTTTCAAATTTAAATACGGCACGTTCATTGGTTGTTTTTATAGTGTGCGTTCATTTGAATTCGGGTCGCGCGTTTTAGTTTTAATTTCGAGGGATTTCTGTGAAATGGGTGTTTGCGTTGCGACGCGGCCTGCATGCGGGCGATGGTATTAATTTTTACTACATTGTTAGTGGGAAATTTTTCATCGTCATTTCAGTTGAGACGTTAAATTTGGTACCTTGGAATACAATAGAATACCTATTTCAGGCACTTGCTGAGCAATAAAAGTATGATGGTTTATTTAATGCGTTGTAACATGAAACAAGTTCAAGTAGGTTTCATTTTGATACTGCGGAAATTAAAAGGCAATGTTAACAAATTGCACATTTTATTTTAAGCACTATCTTCTGACTTACTTACTTCTGACTATCTTCTGTAATTAGCTCAAAACAATTTAAAGTACAGCACAATACATAATGCGGTGGGCTGACTTTCAACTGACGACCACGACCACACACTCTCGAGTGTAGCTACTTAGAAGAAGACAACAATATCAATACCTAAAACTCTTTTTATCTACATATTAATTTATTACTATACATATTAATTTCTATATATTTACTTTAGATACTCTCATTTACACGTACTAACGAAGGTAGGTATAGATCAGTGGTTCCCAACCAGTGGCCCAAAACAGATAAAATAATGGCCGGGAAAGACTATACCTATCTATTGCTCTAAAATGTCATTGACAGAAACTGAATTGTCTACGTAAAATTATGCGTTTGACTTTATTTATAAATTTAACTTTTTAACTTTTATAATTAACCTTTCCACGTTAAGATAACAGTTTACTTTTGAATCGACAATTACAGTTGCTTTTTAACTACAAGGTTCCGTGCTGATAACAATAAAATTAAAGTATTCCCTGAAGAAAAAAAGGTTGAGGACCACTTGTTTTTCTTGTTACTTTCTAAGGTCTTCTTATTATCAACCCAGTTTTCATACATAATGGCGGTACAAAAAATATATTTTAAAAATGTATTGAATTTTATTGAATCAGACGTTACTTTGCGGAGGTCCATATGAATGAACTAAAACCATTACTTTGTTCACCCGCAACCATTATTTTGCCTTGTTAATTAATTAAATTATAATTTGTTTATTTACTGTATTAATTAAGGCGCTCCATTACGCACTAGTCCACTAATTTCAATACACAAAGCATTAGAGAATATGTAATTACAAAATCAATACTGTTTCCTAAAATAACACGTTTAATTTATATACTCTCTCTCTCTCTCTCTCTCTCTACATAAGTCTGTATTGCCATTGGCATGTCAAGCGTAATATAATAATTAAAGAACCCCGCACAAAATGATCTTTAAAAGCCGTTTGGACGATGTGAATGAAATTCTATGAAACTATATTTAGAAAGGAAGAAAGAAAGAAGTTTTTATTTTTGGTTTCATGAGTTCCACCACCCTAAAGTAATAAGACTGAAACACTAAAACTAAATACCATCATTGCCAAGAACAATGCGCTGCCAGAAACTTTACAGAGAGTATGTATGTATGTAAACTCTTTATTGTACAAAAAAAAAGAGAGAGAGAAAGAGAGAGTTATCGAATAGGTAGTGTTGGGCCCCACTCACCAGGAACGCTGTTTTCAAGTGACAATCAATTCCGGTGGACATTAAATATTTGGAGTAAGTTCGGTGTTTTTGCTTATAATTTTACATTGAATTGGAGATCAAGTGGTGATCATTTTTATCTTTGGTGGGTGGATAAATTTTGTCATCATCTCTACATCTCTAGCCTTACAAAAATACTCGTAAAGCGGAAAACGGGTTAAATGGTCCCTTACATCATGTTTGAAGATCGTAGTGTCACTTCAGGGTTTTAAGCTCATTCTTTTTTTCATTGACGCAAACCCTATTCCAATAAAATTACAATACACAATATACAATAAAATACAAATATTCTTTATTGATCACCAAAAGCAGTACAGTGACATTACAAAAATAAAAATAAAAACAGCTGGACAATAGGCGGCCTAAATTAAATTAAATAGTAATCCTCTATTAAAAAATATACAGTACTAACTTCGATTGTATGACATCTTACTAAGGTTGACTATATTTTTCGTTTATATAATATATATTATTAATATATATTAAGTTTACACATAATGCAATAGAACAAACATGCATAATGATAAACATAAATTTAAACTAAAAATTTTAAAATGTACTTTATTATTATATTTTTTATGTGTAATTTATTTTGTAACACGTTGTACATTATAGGTGTAATACTTAATAATAATAAATATCATGCGACACTTGACACCAATTGACCTAGTCCCAAACTAAGCAAAGCTTGTACTATGGATACTAGGCAACGGATAAACATACTTAATAGATAAATACATAATTAAACATCCAAGACCCGAGAGCAAACATTCGTATTATTCATACAAATATCTGCCCCGGCCGGGAATCGAACCCGGGACCTCAGGCTTCGTAGTCGGGTTGTCTAACCACTTGGCCATCCGGTCGTGATAACAAGCACATTGAGTTCAGGTGTTGCCAAAGACCGTATTTCAAAAATATAACATACTAAAATACAGATATACTATAGCTATGTATGTGGCAGGTACGTAAGTGGCACATTCGGTATCGCCTGCGCAAGGCGCTCCAACTTACATAATAAAGTAGGTGTGCGCGAGATCGAGGTAAAATTTGAGGCGGGGCGGCGCATACGGCCGCAGCTGAGAATCCGCAAGACGTAATTGTATTTAAATGAACTATACACAACAGGGAATATTACTGAAATTTTCTCCCGTCAGAGTGAAGCACTAGCACAAAACCGTAAACAGTTTTTTTAGTATCTTAAATGCCATAATATCGTATTATTTCGGAAATATAGCTCTATCGTTACTATCCATGTAAAATATCATGTTATTTTGGTACTAATAAATATATCATATCAGCGTTGGCATGCCTCCAACCAGGTGGACTGACGACATCGTGAGAGTTGCGGGAAACCGGTGGATGCAAGTGGCGAGTTGTCGTTCAATGTGGCGTTCTAAGGGGGAGGCCTTTGTTCAGAAGTGGACGTCTTCTGGCTGATGATGATGAAATATATCATGATTTCTATAGGTAAGTACCTACTAAGACTTAGTAACTAAGTAAATACTCTTTGGTAATGATCTGTCATGGCGACAAAATATAAAGAGAACTGACGTTGTCATGGTTTGCACTAGTGTCGCCCCCTGCGCAAAACTTTGCCTAATATGCCCTATTACTTTGCTCACCCGTGATCTATGTCTATGCAACAACTTTTTTCCGTAAGAACATATTAAAACAGCAATAAGTATACACATCAAAAGACACACACCTACAAACCTACTTACAAACACTAGTTACAGTATTCTTGTTGTGTTCCAAAGTAACTATTATATATTTTCTTTTTTATTACTTTTTTTTAGATGCATCGTTGAGAAACTTCTTAAAAGTCGAGCTGAAGATTCCGTTGGAGAAAAAATATTCATTTTCATTATAGTCGCGTCTCTGGGTAATCCGTGTTCAAAAATGGACGACACCAGTCTGAAAAAAAAAATAATGTTAAGTTACATTTCGACTAATGCAAATAGAATTAAATTGAGTTCCTTTGCATTGTGATAATCTTTTTATGGAACCTACCTAATCCTAATGTAGTAGCCTAACAGTTGTAATCCTGTGGTTTGGCCTATTCTATTGTTAATTGATTAAGCTCTGTGAACAGCTTAGATTGAAAAAGGCAAGGAAATATTAAAGCACTTCCAGTGAAACGAGTCTTCTACTGACTTTATAGAAGTCTGTGTTTTACGTTGTACGGTTACTATGGCTTGTTATTCCTTGATTGTTGATTTGACTTTATTCCAATGCTAGCTTTTGCCCGCGGCTTCGCCCGCGTAGAATTCGGTTGTCGCACGCCGTTCCCTCAGGAACTGTGCATTTTTTCCGGGATAAAAAGTAGCCTATGTCACTCTCTAGCCCATAAACAATCATTATGCAAAAAATCACGTCGATCCGTCGCTCCGTTTTGACGTGAAAGACGGACAAACATACAAGCTAGCACACGTTCGCATTTATAATATTAGTATGAATATTTTTCCTTGACAAATGCATTTGATCTCGCCGCGTGGGAACTACGGTTCAAATCTAATTCTAAGACGCCTTTGCACAATAACTGAATGGTGTTGATGACTGACTGACAGACAAACAACGCACAGACTAACCCCCTTATTCATAAAACTTAACAAGCCTATGTTAACTAACAAATGCTTTGTCCCTTTCTAACAAATACAAATGTCAAAGTGACAGATAAGGACAAACGAATTTTAGCGGCATTTTAACTAAAATAGGTTTGATTGTCGTTTATGAATAAGGGGGTAAACCAATAAAGCTATAATCTTGAAATTTAGCAAACATACGCCTTAAGCATCATAGAGATGCATTAAGAAAGAGTTTTCTAAATTTCCACGGGACAGCGAACTAGCTAAATTTGTGTTTTTCCACGTAGACCACGAAGACAAAACCATAGACAAGCTAGTTATCTAAAAAAATAAGTTTCTAAGTATGGTCACGTATGGTGTTGGTGGTGGTGGTCGCTCTGAAGCCTTCCAGCCTTCCAGTTCGTCGCAGGGGGCGGGGGTTTTTTTTTGAGGCTACTCGGGTTACGACATGCGTTAACTTAGGAAAAAGTACCTAAATAGGACATCAGTTCTGTAATTCAAGTTCTTAGTTTTTAAATTTATGTCTATATTTATGTTCATATTGTATTTTATGTTATTTTCAATGTAACTAAAAATGAATATTTATTAATTTGTCAACTTAGGATTTGCTCTGAAAAATAACCTAAACTATATTTTTTTCGGAACTTTCATAAAACATACCTAACCTAACCTACTGTGTTCTATAAAAGCATAAGAAAATACACTAAGACGCATATTTGGTTTCGGAGAAAATTGAGTTGGGAAATGAAACAGTTGGCAAATGAAACATTTGGCAAACAATAATTCTGTGAAAAGGCAGAATCCGAGCGGAAATACAATACAAATACAATTTGCATTGTATTTATTTCTCGTAGCGACCTTCTGCGCGGCGCGCGTCCCGCGTGTCTTGATACAGCATATAAGTCGATCGCGGGGTGGTTTTTACATTCACCCCTCAAGGAAACCCACCCTACCGCGAACCACCCTGTATATCTCCCACCCACCCCAAAAACAAACCTTACCAACCGCGCATAAAGTTGAAAATCATCTAGCAAAGTATTCAGAACAGTGTTAAATGAAAATGTGTTTTAGGTGTTGGAGTGAAAGGATGTTTTTGTTTGAAACGAGCTGTTTGAGTTACACAGGGTGTTCTAATATTAATATCGCCTTGGGAAGCGTCTTACATGATGAAGTTTTATGTTGTATTAAGCTCTGTCTGTTATGTTGTGGATTATGATCGGCTTTACGATTGCGGCTTTTATGTTTATGCCGTTGTTTATGTTGGCATTATTATGTTGGTGGTGGTAAAAATGTTATTGCATGATTATTGTGTATGCGAATATCCGGATCGCCGGTGATAACAGCAGAATACGGTTTTTGATAACTCCTGAATTTGCCATATCCTATATTTTATTATGATAATATAGATATACATATAGACAATGATTAGCGAAGAGAAAAATTAATTCAGTTGAAAATTGGATTTATATTTAGTGTTTTTTCAATCTATATATCTAGAATATAATAGAATGTGACGTCACATGCAAGCGCATATATCTTTCTCTGTCTTGTCTGGAATTTGAAACCTTTATACGACTAACTGTTATAATGTAAGTAGTTAAAGCTAGCTTAAAAATTATTGTCTTCTCGATAACATGAATTGTCAAGCTTTCATTTATAAAATAAACAAAGATGTCAAATCACCATCATCATCATCATCCCAACCTACATACGTCCCACTGCTGGGTACCGGCCTCGCCTCAGAACCCTTATAGACTAACATAAATATGTATATGAAAAAAAAACTTTTTTTCGATTTGGCCAAAAAGTTAATTACCATAGGTATAGTTTCTACCCATGAACTGATTCATCTATCGAAATTAAGGAAAATCAAAAAAAATGTGTATTTATTGTTAAATACATTAGGCACCTTCATCTTATCATAATCGTTTATTTTTTAATGAACTATAAACAACAGTTATTTTAACAACTATTTTTATTTTATGAATTAAATTGAGGTTTTGTTCCGCGTACCTTGATTTTAGAGCAGCTCGATAAATCAAGGAACGCGGAAAAAACCCGAATTTTAATTCACAAAATTAGTAATGAATGACCGCGATAGTTTAATATATTGAATTATTTTTATTACTGCTTTAACTGCTACAAGTATTTTAGATTAAATTAATAAGAGATTGCAGGTCTATGGGGGAGGCCTATGTCCAACAGTGGACGTCCTACGGCTGATATGATGATGATGATGATGATTTCGCCTTCGTACATCGATCTCTCAATGTAAATTGTTATTTTTATGTTTTTTTATGTAGGTACAATACATAAAAGGTATCCTCCACAAATCCAACTATCACCACCACCACACTACACGTTTCGAACTCAACCAGAGTCTTAATAGCGACTTTCAATTTCCTACCCAATTTTAAAATAATACAGACCCATCACTTCCCACAGATGTCATTGAAAGCGACTAGACCTGACGAGGGGGCAGCGCTCTCTATTGCCAACTACAAACTCTGGACTCCAGCACTGCAGTTTGGAAGGGGAACCACTATTTTCCCAAAAAAATCATCAATGTCATCAAAACGGGTACGTGATGTGATGAGATGACCAATACCAATTTTGGCTAAGACCCTGTAAATATGAACTAAGTGTTGCAATGTTGATTTGACTTTCAACTTTCAATCAATCAATCATTTTATTTGTCAAAGATAGTGTCACTATGTCGCACCGTAAGGCATACAAATATAAAGTATTTTGTTATTAATATATATGTACATAATAATATAAATTTACTACCCTTCATTTTAATATTCTCTTTTTTAGAGTAAAAAATTAAATAAAATTTTTTTTTCGGCTGGTCAAACTGTCTTATTATCTCCCTCTCTCTCTCTCTCGCTCTCTTCGGTTTGCCTAGTAAAAATGTTTACCCACGCCACTGGTAAGTACAGTCAAGTGCAAAAATATCGGCACGGCCAAAGTTACAAAAATATGTTACAAGACCTTAATGTTAAGTACATAACCAAAGCCATCCTGGCTGTTTAGTCACCCCGTCTCACCATATCACCCCAAACACCAACACCATAAGTAACTATAAGCTATAATCTAATCAAAAACAAGCAAACATAGTATGTATGTTTGTGTACGACGCTCAACAATCTGAACATGAATACCGAAAGGGATGTCGGCTCTGATCGCAATCAATTTAATTGGAAATTTCCTTTGATTAAACGCAAAGACGTTGTTAGAAGTTGACCTAATAAAATATGTAGCGTCGGCAGCTCAAGGCGTTACGAGTATATCTATTTTTAGAGTTATGTACCTCAGTTGGCTAAGTCGGAAGGCTAATAAGATAATATCGCTTTGTTATTAATCTGCCAAGATCCTTTTTTCTGGGAAGGCGTCTCATCGTGCTGGAATAACAAATTCTCAGATCTAACGTTTTAAACTTTCGTAATTTTCACTCATAGTCAAAATACCATAAACGGGACTTATCACGCTAACACACACGAGTAATATTGACCTCGACGTTTCGACCGCACCACCACTCTACTCGTGACCACGGCCACTGTAATGTGGTCGAAACGTCGAGGTAAATATTACTCATGTGTGTTAGCATGATAAGTCCCGTTTGTGGTGTTTTGACTATAAATTCTCAGATCTGTATCCTTGGGAGCAGAGAAAAATTTGCAGTAAGCGAAAAACCTATAGGGTACTTCTAGCGGCCCTAGAAACTTCAAATTTAGTATGAAGCTTTTAGGGTCTACACTAGTTGACGCGGTTTGCATTGGGTAGACGCCTATTGAAAAATAGTATGAGTAGCGCTGAAGGCGCGGCCACATGCAGTCGCTCGACGCTCGTTTCCAGCGTTTGCAAATTCACCTTTACCTGCGCCCGGGCCCACAGGCGTGCGCCCGCGCATTGCACCCGCAGCTGGCGTGGCGTAGGCACTTAGGTACATTCACATTGCAGCTATTCACATTACAGGTGGTAGGACCTTATGCAAGGTCCGCCCGGATTGCTACCACCATCTTGCTCGCTAATGCTACCGTGAAGGAGCAGTGCTTGCACTGTTGTGTTTCGGCGTGGAGAGTAAGACAGCCGGTGAAATTACTGGCACCTGAGGTATTCCATCTTAGGCCAGCTATCTTACCCACAAATCGGAACAGTTAATGGGTAATGGTGTAGCTACCAATGTTCGAACACCAGTAAAAATCATTAAATTTATGTTCATCATTTTTGCCGACGCTACGGCAAGTCGTATATCTTAAAATTTCCACCCAGTGAATCTTGCGGGCGCGGGCCGATGTAGCAATAAAATTTATGTTCGCCCGTTCCCGCACCGTATCGCCCGCACCATTCTATACCGCCTCCGTATACACGATATTGGGCAATCGAAGTTAACTTACCTAATTCTAGATGCAAAAGGTTTAACTTTTAACCCCTGACCCCAAAAGAGGGGCAAATTGGCAGTAGGTATCTCAAAAAAATCACTTTTGAATTATTTACCTATAAATATGGAGGTACCATCCTTATCACGTGCTTGAAACATTCTCTATCAGATGAGGTAAGCAAATTGGCCGTATGTTGGTTGGTTGGTGGGTGGTTTTTAGATATATTTAAGTAATTGTTTTGTGGCTTGCACTTGTAATATAATGATTAAATGATTGACATAATGATAATTCTTTTTTAATAGGTATATAATTTAATATAAAATTGTATATGGGTATTGTATTTTAGTGTGTAAGTAATAATTTTTATCTGTTTTATTGTAAATTCACTCTGTAATCTTTTTAAAATAAATAAATAAAAATCGGTACAGCCATTTATAAGATATTAAACTTTGAAATGACAATGTCGGAGATTTTTCAACTTTTCTATTTTTAGGTTATTGTAAAACCCGTCCTAGCATCTCGCCTTCCCCCACCCGTCCAAGTCATTTTAAAACCCCCTCCCATTTGCGAAAGCCGCCAACTCGCAAACACGACAAATCTTACAACACCAATAAATCTGCAATAACGGCCAACTGATAGTACTAACTCACAAGTTGATATTTTGTAGTTATGCGTGTGTGGCACTCGTAATGGAGATTGGTTGCCATAGAATATTGTGCTTAATTTAGGACAAATTACGTTCGCAGTGTTTTCAAATTCAAATTCAAATCATTTATTCAGTGAATAGGCCGCAATGGGCACTTTTACACGTCATTTTTTAAACTATCAGCGCTTTCAGAAAGACCATCATTGCCAAGAAGAATGCGCCGCAAGAAACTTGGCAGAAAGTCGCTTTTTCAAAATAAAATAGTTACAAATAAAATACTTAAAAACTACAGTGTACAAAGAAAGTGTATAATAAAAAAAAAAATACAGGGATGTATGGGGTGCCTTAGTTACAAAACTAAACACTAACTATTATCTACGTTCAGTGGAAGTGTAGAATGCTTCCACCGTCATAAATTAAATAATAATAATAATATAATTCTGAAATAAACATTTCAGGTCAAGTAACCTTTTGGAAAAACCTGCGAAGCAATTCAATGGTGCGTGTGAAGTTCCCAAGTCCGCACTGGGCCCGCGTGGGAACTTATGGCCCAAGCCCTCTTGTTCTGAGAGGAGGCCTCTGCCCTGGAGTGGGACGTATATAGGCTGGAATGAATGATGAATGAACCTTTTGGATTCCCAAGGCAAGCTCACGTCTGGCGCCCCCAAAGTTAGTTCACACGAACTCATGTCATGCTCTGAAAGCAGAGCGGTACCGAGGGCATGGTATTGCTTCCGTTCCCATAAGCTCTATGGGATCGTCTTGGGAACTTCGACGTCGCGAGCCTGTGACTAGAAATTAAACTAAAAATATACAAGTTTAAAATCCATAAGCTTAACAATATACAGCCTTAAATATAGCAAGGGCGGGATGTATAAAGTCCCTGAGTTATTAATAAAATTATTAGTACTATAAATGTACTACTATAAACAGCTGTTTGTAATCGGTTTGGCACTCTTTTCTTTTAAAGAAAGAAAGAAAATACATTTATTCACAACACAAGACACAACAATAGTATTAAGTACAAAATAGACAACACGAAGGAAAGTATGTGTCATTGCGGTTGTGAATCGGACACTGGCTCAGCATAATGCTGAAGCGTTAAACTCATTCATTCACTAATTATTTCACTCACTCGTTCTTTTCACTCATTTGTCTGTCTGTCTGTCCCTCTGTCACTGAGTTGAGCTGCTAGGTGGACTGCCAAAATCGCGAGAGTTGAGGGCAAACGGTGGTAGCATGTGGCGAGTTGTCGTTCATTGTGGCGTTCTAAGGGAGCACCTTTTTTCAGCAGTGGACTTCTTCCAGCTGATGATGATGACAAGATAATATAATGATGATATAAAGTCGTACGTCCCTTCGGCATATCTAAGTTGTTACTGTAATCTGAGTTCGCAATAAAAGCGTAATAGGCCCCGCGCGCCAACTTAGAACTTTGTTATTTTGTGCTACGCTGGCTCGGGTTAATGGAGATTAGTTGACGTAAGATTGGTACAATATGGAGGCTTGTTTCTTCATGTTATGTCCTACTAATATTGTAAACTGCTGACCGCGACTCCGTCCGCGTAGGATATAATTCATTTATCGCTGTCCCGCGGCAACTACGAAATTTCCCGGGATAAAAACTATCCTACTAAAGCCGTGGTGGCCGAGTGGTTTGACCTATGGCCTCTCAAGCAGAGGATCGTGGGTTCAAACCCCGGCTCGCACCTCTGAGTTTTTCGAAATTCATGTGCGGAATTACATTTGAAATTTACCACGAGCTTTACGGTGAAGGAAAACATCGTGAGGAAACCTGCACAAACCTGCGAAGCAATTCAACGGTGTGTGTGAAGTTCCCAATCCGCACTGGGCCCGCGTGGGAACTACTGCCCAAGCCCTCTCATTCTGAGGGGAGGCCTGTGCCCTGCAGTGGGACGTATATAGGTTGGGATGATGGGATGATGAAAAACTATCCTATGTTCTTTGCCAGGACTCAAACTATCTGTATATTAAATTTCATCGAAATCGATTCAGCGGTTTAGACGTGAAGAGGTAACAAACAAACAGACTTACAAACTTTCGCATTTGTAATATTAGTGGGATGTGAAAATTTTAATTTTTATTACCTTTATCACGCAATTTGGCACACGAATAATTACTCGTAGATTTAGAATGGTAAGCTGGTCATTGATCGGGCGTTTATTTTACTTGATTTACGCGGGCACATTTCTATTGACATGGTAAGTAGAATATTCTCTTACAGCTTCCTTCCTTCCTGACCTTCCTTCCTGGTACTACTGTAAAGGACGTTTAAAAATAATCGAAAATGTCATCAAATTCTATTGCCCATTCATAACAAAATGTGATCACGAAAATTTTACCCGTTGAAACGTTTGAATAACGAACCCGGTATTGCATACTGACACAAAATAAACGTTTTTCCACATCTTAAGTTTCTATAAGTATGCATGTAGGTATACATATGTTTTTTCTTACCTACACCCCGCCCAGAGGCCCAACAAAACCTCTGAAACTATTTAATCAATTTTCAGAGCTTTCCAAAGTTTATCTTTGCTTTCCCTAAGTTTCAGTTAACTTGAAGTTAATCAGCGATGTTTAATTTAAAGTTACGTCGTTAAAGGTTTGGTTTATGTAAAGATTAGCTAGTAAATTGTAACTTTGGTTGGTTTTTAACCACTTCAAAAAAGGAAATGGGTAGTAGTAGCTGCATACTTTCTACTTTGTCGTTTTACAGCAACATAATATAAATTTGGCAAATGTGCTAAAACGACAGAGTAAAAAAGTCATCCGCTACTTTTGATGCTGACTGTACAGGGGTATATACAAATATATTCAGAGTTTTTTTTATGAAAACTGAAGGCAATAAATACCGATGTTAAATCTGGCGTGATCAAAATTCTTGCCACTTGTCCTCCCGTTGTTTGTGCTAATAAAACGCGGGATGGTAATGATGTTTAACCATTCGATCAAAACCCTCGAATAACACCCTCAATAGTAGAATGTACAATGAGAGCATAAAACGAGCTATTTTACCCGAGACGTTCATATGGATAGACACGTTGAGGGGAAAATGGGTTTCATGCACGAGATTCACTCTCTGTTTTTCACTTCGATGGCGAGGAAGTGAAATAGCAACAGTGGAAACAATTGTTCACTTACTATGTACCTCTTATTGTTTATGCATTAGGTACTACGAGTATATGAGTATAAGTTTTTAATTTTATTGATCTATTTTGATTGATTTAGTTGATTTTTAGTTTTATATAAAAACTATATTATTATTTTATAAACTATATTCTTTTTATAAAAAAACTTCTTTGTTTGTGACTGTTTACACGTGATTGCCTTGGTCTTAGACGAATATTTTATTTTATGCACTAGAGCATAAAAAGTAATTTTATGTCGCCTAGATCTAGCATAAATACGAACTTTACGAGCATGAGAAGTGAAAGTCCTCTTTTTCTAGATTCGATGAAAAAATATTGATAATCTGCAGAAGAAAATGGATCGTGCGTGACCCACTATGAACGTATACGCAGAAAATTATATGTTTTTTTTGCTAATTTAACTATCATATACTACTCATGTGTCTTGCTTTGCAGATATTTTAGTTAACAGGCAATACATTTTTTCTTCAAAACATTCAACCACTTAGGCATCATGCTGTGTAGGAAACTCGCTCAAAAATGAAGTACTTCATACGCCGATAAACCTTTTTCCTTTGGGAAAACCCCGGGAAAACCCGGTCCAGTAACATCGAGTAAAAAGCTTGTTTTCATAAAAATAATGAACCGCAAACGACTTTTTTATTTTAACCGCATTAAAGCGAGAAGGGTTAACGTATGAATACTAACACTTCCCGCGGGACGGAAAAATGAGAAAAAGGAAAAAACGGAAACGGTAAAGGGTGAGAAGGGGTGATTGTTTTTGGGTACAATGGTTTTTTTTTGTATTATATTTATCGTGATATATTAGTTTACCCATTATATTAGCGCGTACACTACCAATATACTCGTTAACTGTAATTTTTGTGTTGTGTTGGGGTTCTTTTTTCTGTAGCTTTTTCATTATTCTCTTAATAGTTTGTCGTGCTCAATGCTTTCGTGTGAAACCGAGATAAAGGTAAAAAAATATATATATTCAAATTAAATGTTATACTAAATGAAATTTTTATTTGTACGAAATTTTGTCTTTGAGAGATTTTTATGAATATACGAATGTTTATTCTTAAGTCTTGGGCGTTTCATATTTAGTTAAGTATGTATATGTCTATTTAAGTATGTTTGTCCGTGGCCTAGTACCCATAACATAATCTTTTCTTAGTTTGCAACTAGGTGAATTTTGCCAAAAACAAAAAAAGTTGAAGTTGAAGTTGACTAGGTGAATTGGTGTCAATCTGTCCCGTGATATTTATTATTAAGTGGGTGATAGACGTAAAAACTTAACGTACGCGGTTTTTTAAGTTTGAGAGCCACGAGCAAGATTTCAAACCGGTTGGATCGCAGCGGTTCTAAAGTACCTACGCGTACTTACGGTGACACACGGGCGAAAAAGGTCGTCGAGCCATAAGTACGCGTACTTGCTTGTACTTCTATCACCCACTTTACACACCCGTACTGGCTATTTCTTGTGCCAGTGTAAAGGTCCTCAGTTCAAATCTGCGGGACCCTAACGGCGCCGTATGAATGTTAACGAGCCGGCCGGCGCGCCGGACGGTCCGAAGTAACATTCGAATCGGATCGGAACATAGGGGACGATTTTGTAAACCACACCAAAGTCACGTCATGTCATCGTCAAAACCTGTGTATTGGTTTAAAAGTATGTATTGTAGGTATTTACTGTACATGTTTTTGTAAAAAAAAACAAGCTTTTTTCGCTATTTGCACTTTTGACTGGCTGTGTTTGCATTGTACCTAATCGAAATACAAAAATAATCAGTCAATCCGATGAGTAAAAATAGACCCCTACTCGTCGTTGTTAACCCTGATACGTCTTGAGTGTAATAGACTTGTATCTAATGTTCGTATATAAGAAGTAAAAAAGTTGTCCTCAAATCTTCCAAGTCAAATTCTAGCAACTTTTGGTTATCGGGTTAACTTAGTACAATTTTTTAATTTGGATGACAATGCAAACGCAACCAATCAAAATTACAAATAGCCAAAAAAAAAGCTTGTAATGATAATGATAAATAAATAAATAAATAAATGCTTGTGATAAATTTATTTGTCAAACATAGGTACAAAAACAGATCTTATTTAAATATTTCATAGAACTCTATGTTTTGCCGTTAGGCGTACAAATATTTTGCAGTTACACATTCGTTTAGTTGTACATCCAAACATTCTAGCGACTTAATAAAACAAATAATCAAACATGCAGCATTGATCAAAACAAAACTCAGTCAAAAACAATTTGTAACATAAAACTTAATTATTATAACGCTAAGTACACTCGTACAAAGTTTTTTTTTAGATTGTAATAGTTCTAAAATCTCAATTATCAGAACCCCGTTGGTATTTCAGGTACTCAATCCAGAAGAGTAATAAAAACAAAAACTCGTCCTAAATTTAAAACTTCCAAAAAAACACAAAACACTAAGACCACCTGTGGCTTAATTACCATAAGCTCTGCTGTCCTCCCCGAATACAAATAGCTTTTTAAGTGGCATTTTTCCGAGGAATGTTAACTGATTTTTTCCCGGGTGATTAATTGCCAGCCCGGGGCTGTTCACACGTTTTTTTACGAGTTTTTCACACATTTTTTAAGTTAAAAGGGCAATTTGTGAGCAATTATGTGGCAGTTGATTTTGGTCTGGCAAGTCATTTTTTTTATGTAAACGAGGAGGGGTTAACAGAGCTTTACGAAGTGTCAGTAATTTGTTGATTTACATTTATTTTTTGGTGAAGTTGGGTAGATTCCTGGGTATAAAAATACATAATTAACTCGTTGTTTGTACTTGCATTGTCATATAAAAATAACACAAGTATCTGTGCTTAATTCAAACACTAGAAGTCACAAATATAAACAAGTTTCTGTTAAAAAAATACAAGGTTTTTGCAGTCTGTACTTTCTAATTGTCTGTACTTGTATTAATAATAAGAAATTCATTTATTTCGGGCAACTTGGCCCATACAATAAATACCTTACAAACTAACATACATATTTATAATCAATAATATCATCCGACTCACATAATGTATATCAAATTTCAAGTTATCCGACCACTGGAAGTGGGCCAAAATTAACTTGCAAGATTTGACCCAATAACAAACAGGGCAAGTTAAATAAAAGCATGTAAAATAGATTACTTTAATCATTTCAAATCGGTTCATAAATAACGAAATTCTGACGTAATAAACATATAAAAATACAACCGAATTGATAACCTCCTCCTTTTTTAAGTCGGTTAAAAACATAAATATACAGACAGTGTTTAGCCAAGAGAAAACTTAAATCGGTTGAAAACTGTTTTATTTATTATAGTGCTTTATTGAAAAATCTACTTAAAGACCTGTCTCTTTCTCAAACGCTTTTCTCTATGCTTTGGTATCCTGCCGTGTCACCAAGTAACATAGTTTTAGTGCTAGTTTTAGTCTTAGTCTTAGGTACAGATGTGCCGAAGGAATCTTTCCAAAATTGCGGATTTTTTCATATGGGAAAATTTCGAAAACTTCTCACAATTTTGTATGGGAATTGAAACTTTCCGTTTCTTAAATTTAAATTTCATATATTTCTTGTGAAAATTTCCAGAAATTTTCGAGAACTTTCCCAACTTTTTGGAAACTTTCTGCAACATGCACATCTGTAGTCTTAGGTGGTACTTATGGAGCGAAAATAAATCTTTCTTTTTTCTTTCTCTGCCTAATCTTGAATTTCAAACCTTTATAACTTTGTTATTTGTAAAGGTAGCTTAAAAATTGTTTTTGTATTCGATAACAGGCATTAAGAAGTACTAATTTATAAAACATTTTATTTTTTAGATTTAATTTAGTAGGTATTAAGTTTTTAAGTTAGGTAGTTAGTTTATGCTATATAGTTAAGTTTTATATGGTTATTTCTTCTTAAATTCTTGTATTTAAATAAAAGAAAATAAATAATAGGAACGCAAATATATCCTAATTTATACAACATATAAAAAAAATAGTGTAATACCGTATTGTTTGAAGTTTTAAAAAGTTAGCGAAGTGCGAAATAACGTTTTTAAGTGCATTTATTTTACTCCTAGGCAGTGGAGTAAATTTTTAAGTTTTGAGAATTTTGCTTGGAAACGAAAGTTAATTTAGCATACTGAATTATTAAAATTTACTATTGATCAAAAAACATTGATTGAACGTTGAACGCACATGTTGATTAAACCACGGTTGTCTGGGAAATAATATCTTTAAGATGATTGACGGCCCTTTTAAAGCCTGCTGGAAAAATCTTAACAGCGCGATTCAGCTTTTCCTTGAGACGAGATAGTGACATCTATCGATACAAAACTAAACTAAAAGGCACGGTTTAAAAATCGTCATAATTAAGCTCTTCTAAGAACGAGATCGTTTTAAAAATTATTTAACGGAAAGAAAGAAAGGGATCCGTATGACATTGTGCTTTCCAGGATAACCGGATGCCAACATTAGTCACGTACGATATAACCCTGACTTTCTTTCAGTTAACTAATTTACGAAATTGGTTTCCTCACGATGTTTTCCTTCACCGTAAAGCACATGGTAAATTCCAAGCGTAATTTCGCACGTGAATTCCGAAAAACTCAGAGGTGCGACCCCGGGTTTGAACCCACGATCCTCTGCATCAGAGGCCATAGGTCAATCCACTAGGCTACCATGACTTCTGGGAAGACCACATAAATTGAGGTTAGTATAGGTACAGGATAATTATTAGAGGTACCTACCCTCTATTATTTATTTTACAATGGTTACGGGATTTAGATTTTAGATTTATATCTTTACTGATCTCCCGATATTTCGACACAGTTAATGCATCATGATCGCGGGTAGACGGAAGAATTTGCGGGTAGATGTTAAAGTTGAGTACACCGCGCTCGATCTACCCTCAATCTTGCGCGTCGACTACGTGCATTCTCATTACCATTACAAATATTATTCTTGTTACAAATTATACCTTTTTACCCGACTGCCCGAAGGAGAGTTATGTTTTTCGAGCGTATGTATGTATGTATGTATGTATGTAAGTATGTATGTATGTATTTATGTATGTGGGTATGTATGTCCATTTCTTTGGTCCTTGCTGCAGCCTAAACGGCTGGACGGATTGTAACATATGAGGTATCATTGGATTTTTCATAACTGTGGGAGTGACATAGGCTATATAAAATTTCAATATGGTGTCTGCG
Source organism: Choristoneura fumiferana (assembly GCF_025370935.1). Classification (NCBI taxonomy): domain Eukaryota; kingdom Metazoa; phylum Arthropoda; class Insecta; order Lepidoptera; family Tortricidae; genus Choristoneura; species Choristoneura fumiferana. The sequence goes on along the minus strand of NC_133490.1, from coordinate 8,998,511 downwards.
AATAAAAATATGGCGGAGGAATGAAAAAAAATATTTTGTATTGTAACAATATGGGTATCAAATGAAAGCTAATAATTAGCCCATTCTAAATATATATGGGTTATAATACTTTTAATCTACTATTTTCACAGAAATATCAAAAAAGTATAAAATAAAAAAACATTAAATTTAAAAAATCAAAAAACCCGACTGCCTTAAAAACTAAAAGGAAGAAAATAAGTCTAGTGGTCTAGAACTCTGTCAAGAAGCTCATTTAAGGTTCAACAGTCGGGACCCTTCAAATCGTAACCAGCTCAAAAAATCTTGGTAATGGGTTATTACTAGACTTATTTTCTTCCTTTTAGTTTTTAAGCATTATCATTCGAAAAAAATATAAATCTGTGTATTTGCTACAAAACCTTGACTAATTGGAAAAATGAATTTGGTCCGCACTTTTGTGATTTTTAACAGTAGACACATGCGATGTCAAAAACGGGACCCCGGTAGCGTTCTAACCGTCATGTCTTGTGTGTTACGAAACAAAAATTGACGAATATATATTTTATATACTAAAATCAATTAATAACCTTACTCGACGATCACACTGTTGCTAAAATTGCCATTGAAATAAAATCGACTACTTGAGGAATTCAATAATATTGTCAATTTTCTACTATGCCTTGAGTTTCTATATAATTTTCTATCTATTTCTTTTCTATTTCTATGGTATTTTTAAGAGATTGATTTTCTAAAATCGTCTCCCTCTGATAATAGACTACACCTGTTTTTTTAGTAAAGGTACGATACAGATACAATACGCTTAACAGAATTTAAATTGAACTTACTTTAACCCTTCTTTGTCCTTCGACGAGGGTGAATGAGCCGTCGAAAAATATGAAAAGGGTCGCCTTTAAAAGACTACTAGTGCCATCTCGTGGCGAGTAGAATAGATGATTTTGTTAGCTGAAACATACTTGAAGTTTTTTAATACTTTGTAGATGAAATGAGGTACTTTTGGATCCTTTCTACTTATTTAATTTCATCATCCGTTTATATGACGCACTTTTTGCCTCGTCATTCGTACTAGTGTCGATTGTTGCAAAAAAATAAGAAAGATGACTATTATGATAGTATTTCTCAAAAGCAACGAGGATGTATTTACTCAAAAGAGAAAAAATAGTGCATGACGTGGCATGGCCCTAGTAAATAATTATTTATTCTAGTTTTCAAATAACCTTTGGAGCTTTCTCTATTCGACACTAGACAGCGCTATTTTTATAGTAGCTCTATTCGGCAAAAGAGGGCACTCATTAGTCAGTTTTTTTCATCAACACTAGATGGCGCTGTTATTAAAAAAAATCTACTCCACGCCAGATGGCGCAATTACTTTATTTTGTCTACTTACCACTAGATGGCACTATTACTCGCTTGCACTTGCGTACTTCGATTATTTACGTCGTTTTCAAGACAAATTGGAGAATTTTACAATTTTTATCAGGGTAATTAGTAAGTTCACTTTTACACTGTGACACAAAGACAATATAGCAGATATCACGCAATTCTTTAAGAGCTCTGTGTCCCATAGCTTGGCAAAGGGCACCTATTTATTTCTGCCACTCGTCTCTCTATCAATTGCATACTTCTGCCACTCATAAATTTGTAAGTTATCTGTAGTCAAAATTTACAGGTCGAATTATCCGTAGATGCGTTTTAGTCTACTAATGCGAGTTTTTATAAACGTGTTTCTTTAGCGATAAGGCCGCCTATTGCCTACCTTGTAATTTTCTTTCTCACCTTCAGGATCACTCGTATTTTTCTTTATGAATTAAATTTGCACGATTTTCTTAGAAGTCGTGGTAGTGTAGTATAGTTTAACCTGTGGCCTTAAGCAAAGAATCATAGGTTCAAACCCGGGCACCTCTGAGTTTTACGGAATTCACACAACACGTTTATCCTGGAAAGCACGGTGTATGCGCGGACGCAGAGGACGTGTCGGATGACAGCTACTTGAAATTAAAAAATCCCAATCTATTAATCATAATCACTATAATTAGTAAGCGCCACCTTGAATTTCTTTCCGTTAAATAATTTATGGGGGTGCGCTCCACGAGATATATAACTACAAAACGACGAAACTTGTTGTGGATTAGTAGTAGGTACCTATTTGTAATTTGATTATTCCTTTATTTTTTGATTATTGTATTACTAAGACATTACTACAAAATATCTAATTTCATATTAATACCTAACGTTCACAAGACATAATGAACGTTAGCTATAACAACAAAAAATTGAATATTTTAAAATTATACTTTTCAAAGTCAAAGTCAAAGTCAAAATATCTTTATTCAATTTAGGCTATAACAAGCACTTATGAATGTGAAAAATAATCTACCACCGGTTCGGAAACACCTCTGCTGAGAAGAATCCGGCAAGAAACTCAACGAGGCATATTTTTTATTAAACAGATTTACAATATTATTAAATGATATGTATACATCCCAAGTATTTAACACTTTATTTTTAACTCAGTAGGCTCGTGTTATGTATGCGGGTAGCATGAAATTACAGTATGTTCTTATATCTCGTATTAGGTACGAGTAGGTACTTACCCAATTTTTGGAACGAAAGCACACGATGCGACACGATGATTTTTAATCGATCGTCAAGTTTTGTGATTCAGAAATCACGCTCAAATTCAATATTTATTATTTTTGACTACCTACTAGTGTTCGGATTGACTTCGCATCAATTAACAGAGCAGAAAGAACCCTTGGTGCGCGAGTCTTACTAGCACTTCGAAAGTATTTTATAGGAACAAGAGACCATAGTCATAAGTCATCATCATCCCAGCCCATAAGGTACCAGGTCCAGGCCTCCTCTCAGATTGAGAGGGCTTGGGCCGTAGTTCCCACGTGGGCCAAGAGGGCATTGATAACTTCACACACCACCATTGAATTGCTTCGCAAGTTTGTGCAGGTTTATTCACGATTTTCCTTCACCGTAAAGCTCGTGCTGGAGATCGAATGTAATTTTGCACATGAATTTCGAAAAACTCAAAAACGCAAGCCTGGGTTTGAACCTACGATCCTATGCTTAAGAGGCCATAGGTCGAACCACTATAGTAGCCTAGCAGACGCTAGCCTCAAGTATTTCACATTAATTTCAAGTAGTACTTCTAATTAGAAAAAAAAACAATTATTTCGTCTAATTACTATGCATCGAGATGCCCATTAGACTTAACCCTTGCACTGTCTCAGGAAAAAAACACAGGGTCAAAGGGGTCAGATCGATTGTTATTCAAATTAATAGCTCCTTGCTCCCCTATCTCTAAGAATTAGGGACAAAAGAAGACGCTGCGGTGTTAAGAATTAATAATTTGGATGGCATCGTGGTCCATTTGGAGCCAAGTGAAATAGTTCACTGCGAAACAAAAGGCGTGCGAAAAGTTTTTAGATTGATGTTTGGATTATTTGTTGGCTTTTATTTGTGTATTATGATCATAACATCATGTTGTTATTTAGAATTATTTTAGATAAGTATAAAGAAAGTTAAAAATTAATATTACACGCAATAAAGTTAAAAATAACGATTTATCTTTAATGTACCTACTGTTTAGATTTTAGTCTTTTTTTTCCCCATTGACTACAATGACTACAGTGCATTAAAGATAAATCGTTATTTTTAACTTTATTGCGTGTAATATATTTTTTCCAGTTAATACTAGTGTATATTCTTGTTTCTGATGTCCTATCAATCGTTCAAAGATTAACTGGAAGAGATATTTTATAGAAATAAGTTAGTCTTTGTACATCTCTAATCTTTTTCTCGAACTAACTGTTAATTTAATGAGTTTTATGTACACAAAAGAGACAAGTATACAATGCAGTGCAACAACAGCCGTCTCATAATTTCATTTAATGGAATCCATAATATACATAATTAACACTATACTAAATACCTACATGAGATCTTAACTTTTAGCTAATAGACAATCCTATAAAACATCTTATCTTGCAAAAATTTTTTTAGTTTTCTCGTTAAAACAAAAACGAAGAAAGAAAGAAAATATCTATTCGTGACAACATGGGAAAACGGGATAAATCAGCAATATTTTTACGAGCATGTTTCTTTCTACATTAACACCCCTCTTGGGCCCGGGTAACCGCCAAAATGTCCGGTGAAGACAGGACAGCTGCGCTGGCCGTGAGAACCGGTCCGGCGAGTATGCAAATCGCTCCTTTATGGATTGTCCACAATCGCTTTCATTCTGTCTGTTGTTGTGTAGTGCGGGGATTTATCGATGTAAGAAGGTTGAAGAAGATAAAAAAAAGACTCGATTTTATACACATATATTGAGCAAATTCATTTAAACGCTGAAAAAAGTACATAATGGTAATGAAGCAACAATAAGTTACCTATAAAAGCACATTTAAAAAAAGTATTAAATTACTAAAAATTAATTTATAATACTATTTCAATATTGAATCCAAATTTTTTTCAAAAGCTTCTTAAGCTGACAAACAGACGTAAGTGTTCAATGCCGCCCGTGAACACCCACATCACCAGTGGAACTGCTGGTGCATTGCGGGCCTAATTGAATTATCATCGTCATCTCGGCCTATATGTATATCCTGATGAAGGCCTCCTCTTACAGTGAAAGGGCTTAGGCCGTAGTTCCAGTGCAGGTTGGGAACTTTACACATACCATTGAATTTCTCCGTCAATGCATGCCGGTTTCCCGGCGATGTTTTGTCTAATTGAATAACATTAGGTACAAAAAAGGGACAACTCAGTTAAAATTTTCAGCTTACATCCATGGTGTTTAGATAAATTAACATTACAAAATATTACATTCATAATAGATAATAAACATTTACTTTACAACATCTAGACACATACATATTACCGTACCGTTATATGATATAATAATCCTCCATCTTCCTTCCATCCTCCTCCTCTTATCGTCCTTTTATCTTTCCATAGTGTCTACTCTTGTTTCTGTTGTCCTTTTAATCGTTTAAAGGTTAACTGGAAGAGATCCCTTTAAGGGATAAGTTCGCCTTTGTACATCTCTTTCTCTTGTTATGCAATACTAGACCATATTTTATAATAGGTACCACAAGAAATGCAATGCAAAATTAACCTTTTCATAATAATACGATAAAACAACGCTATGACTCACAAAACTATCGACAACGCTCCGACCCTAACTTACCGGTAAACTGCCAAAAAACCGGTTAGGTCAGTTCCGCAAAATCACAATAGCAACCCATTGGATACTCAAATAGGTCCAAATATTATAATGCTATTATTAGGCAAGGGTTGAAAAGATTCCATTATGACCCCTGCCCCTTCAGAAGACAACCGGTAAGACAACTTTTGACCCACCTGGGCAGCCGAAGGGTTAACTCAGTTGCGTATTGACCATGTGCAAGTGACGTTCGAAAGATGTGATCCGTTGATTAAAAAAATAATAATTTTAATTTTAGAATTTTGAAATGGATAATTATGAATTTTAAGTGAAATTAAGAGGTAAGTGCAAAACTGAATGTTCTTGAACCATCTCACCAGGTAATAGGTATTTAGCTATTACTATGGTTGGAAAACATACGCTAGTTAGCCAACAACAACGAAAATTCAAATGAGCTTCCTAAGACCCAAAAATTTTAATGCCTGATCAAATGTCAACTACAAATTCAAAATCAAGCAAAACAGACTTTTATATCATCTTGGGATTACTTAATTTACTTTAAAGCAACTCAAGTACCTTACCTACAATAAAAACTGCAAATCATTAATAATACCAACCAGCAGCCAACACCCAACGTTTCAAAAATCGAATCCCCAATCGGACCCTCTTTTTAAATTTCAACCACCCCCGTATTATCGATTATATTTTTTGTCCGTTATAAATGGAGCGCCCCCATTGGCGCGCGGCATTTTTGTTCCAATTTCAAAAGCTTTTTCTGTTGTAGGCGTGGGGGGTGGGGGCGGGAGAAAATGGCGAACGTTTTCTTAAAAATTGAGATAACGCTGGAGATTGCGTGTGAATTTGAATGTATTCATTTTGTTTTTGTTGTTTCGTGATGATTTTATTTGGCTGTTTTACTTTATTTTATGAAGGTTCTGGACGAGAGTAGTTATTTATCTAAGGGATATGTAATTTATACCATCATAGCTTAAGTTTGTACGCGGATTGAAACGCGATAACTCGCCAGCTATTACATAAACCCTTAAGGGGTTTTTAATAGTGGCTCGTAATGTTCCACTCACTTGTACCACTTGTTTATATAAATAAATAAATAATAAAAAAAAAGTTAAGATAGTTTATCAACTGGGAATTCTTGGAGGCGTAAAAAGTATCTAATCACAACAGTCACATGTCAAGTAACTTAATGATCGAAAAAACCGATAACGATACTGAAAACGGTGCAATTATTAAAAAAGATAACTTTGTATTTTAATTTATTTATGGTTTAATACAACATAACAATACAAATACTTACATAGTTTTTAATTAAATTAATTCAGATAAATACGGAAACGTATATTTAATTTTTCCCGGAAACTCAAGTGACCCTTATTTTCTTTTTGGGTTTTGACTAGTATAATAATCTATGCTATGTTGTCCGTAGAGTTAAGTAGGAAACCTTCCAAATGAGTTTCTCGTTTAAAATTTCAAATGAAGACGTGTAATTTCAAAACTTCTTATGCATAAAACTCAATTGATTTTATTTGGATTTCGACACGATTTTTTAATTAAGAGGGTCGGACGGAGTTGGAAACTTGACGACGGCCATCTTTGGAATTGTAAGCGATCCGCCTCAGGGGCCTTTGGAAAAATATTTTATTTTGGAGTACTTTGTTTTTACAAGTATTTTGTAAACAAGTAAATAATGAATAGGTTCCTAAAATGTCTGAATAAAGTAAAAAGATGTTAACTATGTTCAATCAATCGATACATTCGATCAGTCGTTGCGTAACTGTTCGATATAGGAAAAAATATCTAAAAACTAGTGCTAGAATGCTGTACATGACAAATAGATAACCATCATTATAGTGTTACCCACAGAATTATATGGACGTGTTACCGCTTTAGTTATTACATATTTATTTATTATCTATTGGCTAATTTTTTGTTTTTTTTTAAATTCCTGCCCTAAAGGATTTTTTCCCTACTTTTTTTAAAATATGAATTCTGGCAGTTAAATACCAAATGAGTTATATTTACTTCGACGTTTCGACGACCACATTGCAGTGGCTGTGGGTCGTGATAAGTCCCGTTTTTGCTATAATAAATAAATAAATAAATATCACGGGACAATTCACACGTAGTTTTATATACTAAGCTAGATAGATACATACTTAAATACATAGTATTCGTATTGGACGAATCGATCAAGCTTCGTAGTCAGGTGTATAACGGTATGTATGAAAAATCACGAAGCTTAAAACATTATAACGAATATGAGCAAATAATTAAAAATAGATCATACTCGTCAAAATAAATAACATTAGTTCAGCGACTTTTAAAAATAATTAGTTTTTTAATTTTTATTACACTTTAAAGTTTATTCGAAGAAGCAATGTAAAGCAAAATGCTTGATGTTTGTAGCGTGAGAGGCGACGTCAGTTGTGTTCTAGGATGGCGTACATTGATAGCAGTATTTAATTTGTATGAAAAAAGGAAAATCTAAATACTCCATCATTTTTAAAAGTTGCTGAACTGATGTTGTTCAGTTTCACAGGTACGATCTATGTTTTAATTATTTGCTCGTATTACAGGCCACACCGGTATTAGAATGTTCGCGTTCGTATTTTAAAAGTTACCTATTTGCATGTCGGTTTCACTAATTGTTGTTTTTTATGTTAAAGCTAGCTTAGCTATTGCCCGCGGCTTCGCCCGCGTGGAATTCGGTTATCGCGTGCTGTTCCCTCAGGAACTATGCATTTTTCCGGGATAAAAAGAAGCTACTTATCTCTATGCCAAAAATCACGTCGATCCGTCGCTCCGTTTCGACGTGAAAGACATACAAACACAAACACTTTCGCATTTATAATATTAGTATGGATAGACCATTTCATGACCGTGATACGTATTTTTATTTCTTTTTTTCAATATCACGAATAAATATTTTTTTCCTTTTCTTCTCATATAGGTACGCAACGCCTCTAATAGTCTCTAGCCCAGTTCAGACCTACAATACATTGCATTACAATGCGGCGTTCGATTGACTACACTACAAACTCACTGGCGTTCCCTCGCACGCAACTTGCCCGATTTTTTCGCAGTTCTAAACTGGGCTTTATAATTGACACTATCGTACGCGTTTCCAACGTTCGTTAGGTATGTCAAAAAAATTACATGAAGGCGTTGATTTTGACACTTTGACAATTGCCTTCGAGATGCTATGGAGACGCTCTTTGACCCGAAATGCTTACAGCAAGACTAATGTAAGCAAAAACCAACTTGAACTTTGTTTTAAGTTAAAACTGATCGTGTCACTAACAAACTTTCGTTGTTACGAACTTCTTAAGCCGTATCGGGATTTTTCACTAAACACAATTTACGAGTAATAGCCGTCATTTGTCGGAAAAAGCCGAGACGCCCCGAACTTAGCCGATTTGTTTAGCGTTGTAAATTGATCTGTTGTTTTGGTTCAACGACGTAAGCTTAAGAGTTTAGGAGTTGTTGATGGAGACTTTTTCAAACTTCCACGTAAAAAGGGGGGGTGTTATAAATTTGATGGCAATGTCTGTGACAACGTAGCTGTCAAATAGATGGACCAATTTCATGTTTTTTTTTACGTGAAAGCGAATTTCCCTATGGCGGTTTTTAGCTTGTGTTTCATCAAAATCGGTTTAGCCGTTTTTGAGGTATTGAACTTTGAAATGACAAATGTCCGCAGTTTGTCAACTTTTCCAAGTTAGTTAGGTTAGCTTGACACCAATTGACCAAGTCCCAAACTAAGCAAGGCTTAGATAAATACATACTTAAACACATATTAAACAAACATCCAAAACCAGAGAACAAACATTATTATTCATACAAATTATCTGCCACGGCCGGGAATTGAACCCGAGACCTCAAGCTTCGTAATCAGGTTCTCTAACCACTTTGGCCATCCGGTCCGATCCGGGCCGGTCGTCCGGTCTACTTGTGACTGCTTAAAGATTTAAGACATACTTAACTTCATTTTTTTCTAAAATCTCATCAAATACTACAGCCCATTCATAGAAAAATGTAATCACGAAAATTGAGACTGTTGAAACACACACACACACACACACACACACACACGACGCTTGTATTCCCAAATGGGGTAGTATATAGGCAGAGCACACGAAACATTACCGCTTCGGAGCCACTTTTAGCAATTTTAGGTAGGTAGGTAGGTGGGTTTTAGGTAGAGGACGGTTAAACGATCTAATAATACCTACCCAAATATTTTATTTTTAAACAAGACAAAGCAAACGTCTTTCACGATATTTCATTCTTCATCACTATTTGTATGTAAATCCAGTAAAATCTAGTCTAACTCATTACGGAGAGATAAAATTTAAATTGCAAACAGCCACCCCAGGAAAAAAAGGGGAGAAATGGGGGGAAAAAAGCCCGCCCGATTGCGATTCCCCCTATTTTTAACGTTTCTTAATATCGAGTTCAAGACGGGGTTGAATTTCGGTGTGAAATGCTGACTTTTTAAATTCTTGGCTGTCTTGAAATTCGCTTGTTAAAATCTATAGCTAGGTATCTGGTTGACGTCGTTGCCGATAGTTTTAAGAAAGTACACGTTAAGCTTTAAGAGAGTACCTACACTTTTTCAATTCAAAAATGTTTGAAAGAAAGAATAAAATTTGCCAAAATTCGGCACAACAAGAAAAATAAATTATTACTAAAAAAAGTAGGACAACCTTACATGAAATAGGAAGAAAGAAAAGAGACATTGTGCCGAAAGAAGCAAAAAGGACCATAGGTACTCAGCGTGTTGCCACGGGAAGCCCTTTAACTTCGGTTAACTTTGGTTATTTCTATACATCTTAGACCATAGCCACAGAATATATAATAGGGCCATAGCTTTACCTGCCATCATGGTCTGATTAAGGTCAAGGCCTAAACTTAAGCCCTGCCCTGCTTTGCTCGTGTACAATTAAAAAAAAAAAACAAAAAGCCCCTACTCAAAGTAAAATCGAAAATTTAGTGAATTACTAAGTAATTTCGTGCAGTTAAAGTCGCGGGTAGAAGCTAGTAAATAAATATATAATTATAGGATATAACGATCCTGATTTTGATTTAAATTGCAAGAAGATTGTCACAGGACAAGTTTTCGCAGCGGGTGCAACGGGGGAATCGGTGCCTAATTTTGTTTAGCGAATCTTATTTGTTACCCCTAATGACTTCGCTAGAGATGCGCTTCATTAACGCTGTGTATATTTTACATTTTGATTTCAAATCAAAATGAAAACCATCTTATGCTGATTTTGGAACATTTCGTGACCGTGATGCGATTGTTTTTTCTTGCTTCATATTTTTGTAATGTCACGAATAAGTAGCTATTTCCTTTCTATCTTATGTACAACATAATGTTTATTTCTTTAGTTCTTCCTTAATTTCTTTCTTTTATTTACTCGTTTAAAATATTTGCCAAAATACTCTGAAAACAACAAAAACATGTTTTTTTAATAGTTAACAATAGTTTTATTAGAATTGAGTGCAGTTTTCTAAATGTGCACTAAGTCTCAGTGCCGTGTCGCTTTTGAATGAAAAAAGTAAGGTAATATGAGCATGACCGAAAGAAAGAAAACCAAGAAAAATATTGTAGGTGTACGAGTAAATACAGAATAGTGGGAGAAATTACTGAACTATCTCGAAAGACGCTTCGTTCACTCGGTCAACCAGGTACTAGCCACGAAACTACCTTCTTCATTTCACCCCAAGGGCGTTAAGACGGAGGGTAGTTAGTATTAGCGCTGATAACCGATAACAACGCGTTAGGGGGTGTTTATTTGACTGCTCTTTTGTAAAAGGCGTTAAATTCTTGTTACGTTTCAATCAGAGAATAATACTGATTGTGTAGCACTTTAACTGGCAACATTTGGCTGCTTAGTGTGTGTGTGTGTGTCCACTGCATCGGAATCGAGCCGTATGGCGGACGGATTTGTTGCTTTGGAAAGATTTCTCCAGCGCAGAAATACCGATCTACTGCATGGAGTACCATAGAAATCTATCATCATGTCAGCCGAAAAACGTCCACTGCTGGACATACCCCCCCCTCCCCTCCAAGGCTCTTCACTCAGACCGGTCTTGTGCTTTCCGCATCCAATGCGATCCCGCGATCTTAACCAGGTCGTCGCTCGATTTTGTTGGAGGCCTACCGACAGCTCGTCTCAAGGTCCACGGACGCCATTCGTGAACCTTCTGACCCCATCGGCCATCAGTCCTGCGAGCAACACAGTCAGTTTCGCAATTCTTCAGGCTATGTGGGTAACCTTAGTTCTACTGCGGATATCATCATTACAAATCTATACAAAGCAACAAATCCGTGTGACCGTCCGACGTGTAGCTTTAAAATTACTCTTAATACGGAAGGCTATGCATGGAGAGAGCTATTCTTGGGATTTCTCACGGGGTTGAATCAGAAATGAGGAGTACGTAGAAAAACGAGGGTCAGCCACATAGGTACAAGCAAACTAGCCCGTTGAAGTGGCAATTGGCAGGTCATATAGCACGGAGAACAGGATGGCTGTTAGGGCCGAAAAGTTCGCGATCGCAAGTAATCGCAATCAAATGGCAGCCGACCCAGTGAACTCGTCCGAACACATATCCGAGTTTTTTTTTGTCAGAAACTTAAACTAAGTAGTTATATTATCATCGCCGTGTTACAAACATGACTTCATAGTTTAGAATAAACACTTAAGTTGCCCAACATCCAACATTAAACTTGACGAAAAACTCAAAGATAACTTAAAACCAAAATGGCTCCCAAATAGTTCCGACTCTAAAAGCGAGAGTGTTCCAAACTTTTTAATTTGCGAAGCGATGTTCGAAAGTCAAATTTTTCATCCCAACTTCGCCAGTAGTTAGGTGCGAACGGTTGAGGCCAAGTTGGCAGTTTGAACGAGCGCTTTAGCCTTTTACTTTTTAAAAAGAGTTTGTTTTTATAATGTGGTTTTTAAATGTTGCCAGTAGTAATTATAAAAAGCGTAGGTATTTAAGTTCAATTCAGAATATTTGAGCAAATAAACGCGGTGGGTTAGATTTACTGAACATCGCTGTAAACGGTTTTTTTTTCAAGATTTTTGATTCAAGCTGAAGTCACCTCTCTGACACCGTACATCCACAGAAATACAGCGTGTTAGGATATTTTTACCCGACTGCCCAAAGTTGTTGAGCGATTTGTCAGTTCCCATGTTTACAATGGTAACGCAATTCTGTCTAGTGGAATGTTCTCACAGTAAATGTCATAATGAATTCCTTTGTCAACCAATGCGATGACTTTTTCTACAAAAAGGTTCCACAGTAGGTCACAATTCAATTGGTTCGATAGTACAGTCGGAGTAAAAAAAGGTTCATCACCTTAAGATCTATTTTCTTCTGCTCAGTACGAGCGATAATCTGCTTTACCTACCGATTGAGTATGACATACTGCGTCAACCTGTCAACCTGCTAAACATAATCTTGTTTAAAGGTGACCATAGCAACCCTACCACTACACCTGGGCACTGACAAACACTGACAATTAAATAGAACATTATTTGATTCAAACTCTTACGACGCTGTTTATTAATAAGGTTTGGTATTGATATGAAACTAGATATATGTTAGAGTTGTACCTATACTATTTTGACCCTTGTTATCATGACAACTAAGTATAATTTTATATGCACTTGTCTACTTAGCACTTTGGTTTCAAAACGTACTCAAGAGTCCTATGACTTACAAAGGAATCAATTTAATAACTGACGAAGGTTTTCCTACCCCCACTGTACCTACCTAACTTCTTGAAGTCTAAGGTTAATATATGGCCACTCAAGTAGGTCCAGTAGAAGGACTTGAGTTCGAGCCCAGGCTTGACCAGACTTTGAAATTTACAAATTTATGTGCGTAATTTACATTTGAAATTTACCACGAGCTTGACGGTGATGGAAAACATCGTGAGGAAGCCTGCGAAGCAATTCAATGGTGTGTGTGAAGCTCCCGATCCGCGCGGGGCCCGCGTGGGAACTACAGCCCCAGCCCTCTCATTCTGAGAGGAGGCATGTGCCCAGCATTGGGACGTATATAGGCTGGGATGATGATGGATTCAATTTAAGTCATCTATCGTCGCCTTTTCTCTCAATGAAACGAACGCAGCGAAACCCTATTTCTGAGCCAAAAAAAATCTTCGGGGGAAATTAAAATGGCCGTAAATTCCGGGTTTAAACCGGAAACGGATGGAGACAGACACATTCTTCTGGAAGCGCGCCAGCCGGTTTGTAAGAAATGTAATACAGCAATAGTTTACACTTCCGGTTGAGTGGTTAGGCTCTGGGTGCGGTAGTGGGTACGATTCCATAGGTATACGAGTACGTAAGCTTGAAAAAGTCCACGGTTCAAACTCGTGGTTCAAAATTTGTGAATAGCTTGTTTGAGGAAAAAAGTCTGTACTTGGGGATTATTAATGACAAATTAAATATTTGTATTGGTTCGATAGTCTAACAACTGCTAGCGTAGTGAACGGCTGTGTTGCTCTGAGGATGAACCCTGATCGAGTTCGAAACGCGTCAGTGTTGTGTGGTGGTGATAGTTAGGTTTGTGTGATTTGTGTATGTTCTTACAAGGTACAATGTGGAGCTGAACACACATCGTTGCATAGACGTAGCATCGTAAGGTCACGGCTGAGCAAATTTATTATGTACCTATATGTACTTAGTTCATTAACAAAAATTCACATGTCACGAAATGGTCCCAAATCAGCATTCCTTATCAGCTCATCAGTCGACATTAATTAAGCATAGGATATTAATTTCGCACATTAATAATCTAGTAAAGGCTGACCATGAATATAAAAAAAACCTGGTGCGAGGCAGCACTTCTACGTTTCATATTGCAACATTCTTTACACTTACTATACGACCAGTCATATTGACAACGGTGCCGGTGATATTATTTTTAATTTTAAAGGAATATTTTCTAATCCTTCAGATTTTTTCTATGACAAATACTTTTATACATTGTGATTTATTTTCCTTCCAATGCTATGGATAGTCATCGGCATTTTAACGCACAAAAACTTAAAATAACACTTTAAAATACCACTCGCAAATAACGTTAAACTTTGACAGCAATAGATAGATGACATTTGAATTTATTGTTGCCAGTGCAAGTGCTATTGGTTTTCCGCAATGGCGAGGTTTTAATTCTGGTCAGCCTTTAGGTAGGTACATAATAAAAATCAAAGATCCCGGATTCGAATCCCAGTGGGTATCACGGCCTTTTAGTACAAAGATCTTTGTAATCACAGTCAAAGTATGATTTAGCAACAAACAATGCCAATAGAACTGCGTAAGTAAATCTAAGACTAAATTCAGTGAGATATCAACCGCGCTCCTCCATTACTTAAAAAAACAAACTGTCATTAAAATAACAAAAATATCTTATTAGACTCCGTTCCGCGATTATATCAAAATTGTCAACATTATATACATTTATATATCGACGCGATATAGTAAAAACCATGATAGCAATATCCACGGATTGAGCTAAAGTGCATCTTATGTTGATGGCATAAGGCTTTTGAAATGTGCGTTATTATCGCGGTTTGTCTACACCTAGGGGCGAACTAAGTTTTTACAAGGGGCAGCCACCCTACTTTTATTTTTTTATTGACGCAAAGATGTTTTAGGTACGGCAAACGAAAGTCCAGCTTTTTTCTATTTTGTAAGAATTTTATTTTAAAAATTAGCTCTGACGTTACGATTAGATAGTTCTGTTATACGTATATTAAAAAGCAAGTATTAATTTACCTAGTTAATTAATTAGTTAGTTGGTATGCTAGTTGATTAGTTAGTATGTGGAGATGAATACTTGCGAATCCAATTTTATTCGATTCTAGTGGTTAAGCGTAATGTGGTATCATCCCAGCCTATATACGTCCCACTGCTGGGCACAGGCCTCCTCTCAGAACAAGAGATCTTTGGCCATAGTTCCCACGCGGGCCCAGTGCGGATTGGGAACTTCGCACGCACCATTGAATCGCTTCGCAGGTTTGTGCAGGTTTCCTCGCGATGTTTTCCTTCACCGCAAAGCTCATGGTAAATTTCAAATGTAATTCCGCACATGAATTTCGAAAAACTCAGAGGTGCGAGCCGGGGTCTGAACCCACGACCCTCTGCTTGAGAGGCGATAGGTCAAACCACTAGGCCACCACGGCTTCGGCCACGGCTTTGGCATTGTGGTATAAAATGTGTATAAACAATAAAATTTGAATTATGTAATTTTTGATAAAACTTACTAAAAATAAACCCCTATTTTACCTATAAAAGAATATGAATCTTTAAATTAAAAGCAAGACAATTTTGATAAATAACTTACCACAGAACTACTGACTATTAAACGGACATATTTTTTGAGTTGTTTTGTTGTTACAATCGAGACTTAAAAGAATAACTATGAGGGAAAGACGCGAAAGTTAAAAAAAATAAGTCTTAGGGGCTTGCATGGTGAAGAAAAAACTAATTAGTGTTAAAAGACGGCGAATAGGTATTGTCTGTTGTATTTTGACTCAACGTGACAAAAATCGATTTTTTAACACTTTTAAAGCCTCTTTTCATTTTAAATATTTCATTAAGAATGGAGTTAAAACACAAAAACATTTTTTTTTAAACTGCAATGGGAATTAAAGGGGTCACTTTTTTATTAACAATCTGTAAAGAAATCTTGCGAACCTACACTTTAAACCATTTCCAATGTTTTGCAATTTCGTACATCTTCAAAAATTTCGTTATAAATGACAACACAAATTAAATTCCATGAGCAAAAAAGGTTTTTTTTTAATTATAAAAAAAAAATTATTTTTGATAAATTTTGACTATTTTCTTGGTAATTTCGTGTCCCGTACCTCCTGCGACATCCCCCGAGGTGGCAACAAAACTTCCCCGGCGAGGGAGAAAAATAAATCTAAATTGGCCCAATCCTTTGAAATCCCCTACTTTTTCTGGCGCCATTTTCAAGAATAATTGCTGCCAACTTAAGAAACTTCTTCGCTATTGGTATCCGTTCTACTCTCAACTTTTTACTCTATGGTTAAGGCTTAGGGTTACTTTTGAAGTGAGTTTTGGATGATGTTAAAAATGTTAATTTCCTGAGATATATTTTACGGTAAGTTCATTTTATCGACTGATTTAGTTCGTTAGGCGCGGGCCCTCTTTTAATGTTTTTGGTTGAATGAAATAATTGTTATCTGTGGAAGTTTTTTTTTAATTAAGTACCTAGTAAAGATTAAGTAGAAATGTATAATAGAACAAACTAATTATGTACCTTTGTGCATGCTACTAATATGACATCCTATAATATATCCTATAATACTTTTGTCAAGAAAATCGTAGTGAAATTGATTATTAAAGGGTTCCGCCCTGGTACAGTTTCCATCAGATATTTCGGAGTGGCCAAGGTGGTCAAAAGTATCGGCACATGCACAATTATGGTATAGAGTATAGATATAGTAAGGTAAGGTACATGAATCAGTTTGTCCGACTGTGCACGCGAGTTTTTTTTGTATCATAAACAATTTATTCTTTACATACTTATTTTGCAACCATTAAGGTTTCTTAGTTCTTGGTTCCACGCAGTAACAAAAAAAATACCTTATAATTACGTGCTCATAAGTTGTTAATTCTGTGAATTATACATTCATTAAAAATATTACTGCCAAGTTGCGAACATTTTCTTTCATAATTTTTGAAAAATGGTACCAATTTGTAAAACCCCGCCGTGACGTAATGGCCAACTTCCGGTTGCACCGGAAGCGCCGCCGGATGCAGCTAGTAGTTCCCAATGTTGCCATAACTAAGTAATTTTATTTACTGCCATATAAAGTGGATATGTTAGTATGTTTTTATATTCACAATAATTATTACTTAAGAGTTAAGATATTAGAATAGCATGCAAAGTACTCGTAGAATAACGAATGGTAATTTTAATAAAGTTTGAATTACTAGGTATAGTTAGAAATATTGTCTACTAAAGTTACAAACGTAGGTATATTCAGTTAACATCATCCCAGCCTATATGCGTCCCACTACTGGGCACAGGCCTCCTCTCAGAACAAGAGGGCTTGGGCCATAGTTCCCACGCGGGCCAGTGCGGATTGGGAACTTCACACGCACCATTGAATTGCTTCGCAGGTTTGTGCAGGTTTCCTCACGATGTTTTCCTTCACCGCAAAGCTCGTGGTAAATTTCAAATGTAATTCCGCACATGAATTTCGAAAAACTCAGAGGTGCGAGCCGGGGTTTGAACCCACGACCCTCTGCTTGAGAGGCGATAGGTCAAACCACTAGGCCACCACGGCTTAATTATTCAGTTAACATACGAGAACAAAAATTCGTAGTTTTCATACAAACTCGAACCGTGAACCTCAATCTTCGCATTTAGGTTCTCTAACCACTGGGCTATAAATAGGTACGGTCGTCATATGACTCTACTCGAGTAGTTGGTACTTACCTACTCATGGGCGGTGGTCATCATTTCCCATCAGATGACCCGCTTGCTCGTTTTCCTCCCTCTCACAATAAATATATATGTATAGTATATGGAACATCGAATTATCTATTTTATTATACGGACACGTTAATACTACAAACAACAGGTCATTTACTTAAGTTTTTCGTTTAAACCAAAAATATATGACTATTGTCAAGAGGGCGCTATTGTTCTTATTTATATGGCAATAGTTCAGTATAGTCTGAACAATGACATCTTGACTTGTCTACAACGTTTACCTGTTAGCTCTGATGTTAATTCATTTCATTCCCCAAGCGCTTTTTTTCAGTAGTTATTATAAACATTATTTACAATGATCCGTTGTTGACTACTAATCGTTTTGGGCATTTTTTGTTATTGTTCAAAGAAACCGCCCCAGTGACACTGACAATCATTAAAATTATTGCCAGTGTAAGAAATTAGTTCCAATGAAATTCCGCAACATGGCGAATACCTAGTCATATATTTCTGGTCAGGCTTTACTCCCTTTTTAAATACCAAAACGCCCTGGCCGCAAACACTCAAATAAAAATTAAAAACAAACCGCATTTCAAAAAGCTTTCAAAAAGAGAACGAAAAACATTTCCAATTAAACCTTTTACAAAGTGAAGAATTGTGTAACGAGTCTTGTAGCCATTCTCGTTTCGTCCTAAATTAAAAACAATTATGAGGGGTGGCGGGGGGAGGGGCGAGATGAAAAATTAAGACAATTTCGAGACGGCACGCTGGACAGAGATAGAAGGGTATAAAAAGTTATTTTGCAATATAACGAGGATTATGTTTTGTGAATCCGAAGACGGAGGCAGAACGGAACGGAAAATGCCGGCTCAAAACACTCGCTTCGCTCGTGTCAAGTTCTCCGCCACTCGTTGGGAATTGCCTAACTTTCCGCACTTGTATCATAAATAACTATTTTATATTCACAATAATTATTACTTAAGAGTTAAGATGTTAGAATAGCATAGTAGAATAAGGAATGGTCATTTTGATAAAGTTTTAATTACTAGGTATAGTTAGAAATATTGTCTACTAAAGTTACAAACGTAGGTATATTCAGTTAACATACGAGAACAAAAATTCGTAGTTTTCATACAAACTCGAACCGTGAACCTCAATCTTCGCATTTAGGTTTCTAACCACTGGGCTATAAATAGGTACGGTCGTCATATGACTCTACTCGAGTAGTTGGTACTTACCTACTCATGGGCGGTGGTCATCATTTCCCATCAGATGACCCGCTTGCTCGTTTTCCTCCCTCTCACAATAAATATATTATAGTATATGGAAACATCGAATTATCTATTTTATTATACGGACACGTTTAATACTACAAAACAACAGGTCATTTACTTAAGTTTTTTCGTTTAAACCAAAAATATATGACTATTGTCAAGAGGGCGCTATTGTTCTTATTTATATGGCAATAGTTCAGTATAGTCTGAAATGACATCTTGACTTGTCTACAACGTTTACCTGTTAGCTCTGATGTTAATTCATTTCATTCCCGAAGCGCTTTTTTTCAATAGTTATTTAAACATTATTTACAATCCGTTGTTGACTACGAATCGTTTTGGGCATTTTTTGTTATTGTTCAAAGAAACCGCCACAGTGACACTGACAATCATTAAATTATTGCCAGTGTAAGAAATTAGTTCCAATGAAATTCCGCAACATTGCGAATAGTCATATATTTCTGGTCAGGCTTTACTCCTTTTTAAATACCAAAACGCCCTGGCCGCAAACACTCAAATAAAAATTAAAAACAAACCGCATTTCAAAAAGCTTTCAAAAAGAGAACGAAAAACATTTCCAATTAAACCTTTTACAAAGTGAAGAATTGTGTAACGAGTCTTGTAGCCATTCTCGTTTCGTCCTAAATTAAAAACAATTATGAGGGTGGCGGGGGGAGGGCGAGATGAAAAATTAAGACAATTTCGAGACGGCACGCTGGACAGAGATAGAAGGGTATAAAAAGTTATTTTGCAATATTAACGAGGAAATTATGTTTTGTGAATCCGAAGACGGAGGCAGAACGGAACGGAGAATTGAGGATGTTTTGATAATGTAATGTGCCAATAAGTTTTTGTTGGTAAACAAAAACTCGCATTTATCCTAGATGATAATTTATAGAATGTTGATAGGATAACATTAAAAAAACTCAATGTCTTTAGCTAATTTTAACAATGCCATTTTTTCTTTAGATGCTGAAATCATTGACTGATTATTCAGTTTAACCTCACCATTATTCTTAGTAGTTTATTTGTATGTACTGTCCACATCTTAGTCTATATTATTAATTTACTGCGCTAGCTGTATAGTCTTAAACCTTTGTCACTAACAGAAATAATTAAAAAAAAAACTCCACTGACAATCTGAAAACGAATCAAAAAATGCAAAGTATAAATATTCAAACAAATAAAAACGTCAAAAGAATACAAAGAGATAGCGTAAGAAACAAATTAAATACCTACAATAAGCCACCCTTCCCCAAGAAGAAAAAACTGAAGCGAGACAGCAACACCTCCCACCCTAGGTAGGAATGAGACAGAGCGCCGCCCCGCGAAAAATTAAGATTCAAATTGTAAGAAAATTAAAATTCGAACGGTCAAGCTCTCTTTCTTGTCAATGAGGAGTGGATGTAGCCGTCCCTGTCGCTCTCTTGGGTAAAAAAAGAAGGGGTCTCATTGACGGAGGTGATTTAAATAAAGATATTGGAATGGAAATGACTGGCTGTAGTTGTGATGTTGGCGGCACCGGAGATTCGTTTGCTTTCTGACCGTTTGTAATTTTTTATACTTTAATTATAACAATTAATTAATTGAGGAAAGGCAAAGATATCACATATAAATTAATGAAAGGCGAAATAAATACGTACCTATATATACATCTTACACAATTGAATAAAATAAATACATCAAATAACAACTAAGTAAATAAGTAAAATTGAATTAACAATATAAAATAAAATCCAATAAAAATGAAGGACTAAGTTTCTTCGTAAAAGTATCAATTGTTATCATCCCGTCCCAGCCTATATTATACGTCCTACTGCTGGACACAGGCCTCCCTCTCAGGGTGAGAGGGCTTGGGCCGTAGTTCCCCATGCGGCCCAGTGCGGATTGAGAACTTCACACACACCATTGAATTGCTTGTGCAAGTTTGTGCAAGTTTCCTCGCGATGTTTTCCTTCACCGTAAAGCACGTGGTAAATTTCAAATGTAATTTCGCACATGAATTTCGAAAAACTCAAAGGTGCGAGCCGGAGTTTGAACCCGGATCCTCTGCTTGAGAGGCCATGTCAAACCACTCGGCCACCACGGCTTTTTTTGGCCACCATTTTTCCATCAGTTGTTATACAAGCTTATTTAAGTTTCTTTGATCGTCCTATTTATGTAGTAACCTTAAAATTTTACTAGTCCAATTTCACCCACTTCAGTGATCGGATTGGTTTAAAATTTTGGTACTGATGTCATTGTAGTATGTCGATGATGAAACATAGAGCAACAAAAAGCTGGTATTTTTCTTTCCTTATAGCCTCTGTAGCCGCTAAGCGTATGTTACATTCCATTAATGCCCAATCCCACGTACAGTGCAACACAACATCTCAATAAAAGTACCTACAGTCGAGTTCATCATAAATTGTGAGCAAAAATATCTGAACACGACTCTATTTTGACGGCGTAGGCTTCTACGTGTGCGTGTTCAGATATATTTTGATCAAGTTTTCGCTTACAAGTTTATGAACTCGACTGTAGATGACTTTTGCACAAGGGCGCTTTAGTTTATTTATATTATTATAACCTTATATTACTGCTATCATGTTAAAAAGCCGTGGTGGCCTATGGTTTGACCTATTCGCCTCTCAAACAGAGGGTCGTGGGTTCGAACCCCGGCTCGCACCTCTGAGTTTTTCGAAATTCATGTGCGGAATTACATTTGAAATTTACCACGAGCTTTGCGGTGAAGGAAAACATCGCGAGGAAACCTGCACAAACCTGCGAAGCAATTCAATGGTGCGTGTGAAATTCCCAATCCGCACTGGGCCCGCGTGGGAACTACGGCCCAAGCCCTCTTGTTCTGAGAGGACCTGTGCCCAGCAGTGGGACGTATATAGGCTGGGATGATGATGATTACTGCTATCATCATAAAATACAAATTACGAAAAAATAATGCAAACAGCTTGATTCACTGTGAACCGTAAAAAGTAAAGTTTACAAGGCAGCCGCGTTAATTTCGTGTTTTGACATTGCATTGAGATCTATGTCGCACTGTTTACGCGAGTCGAGTTCATAACTTGTGAGCAAAATGTTATCAAAAATATCTGAAACACGCTTCTGCGTCGTTAACAATAGAGTCGTGTTCAGATATTTTTGATAAAATCTTTGCTAACAAGGTTATAAACTCGACTGTTGGTACCTAATATGGACTCCTAGCCAAAACTGTTGGCAAAAAACATTAGTTTGTCTTGAAGTTTCTGAAGTTGAAACATGCATACATTCAATCACGCATCTTTCCCAAACGTATAGGGTCGAGTTTTGAAACTTCTGAGCAAAATGATCAAAAAAATGCGACATGACCTATTTATAAATTACAGACGACAGATGGCCTAGTGGTTAGAGAACCTGACTACGAAGCTTGAGGTCCCGGGTTCGATTCCTGTGTCGGGGCATATTTGTATGAAAATACGAATGTTCTCGGGTCCGGTGTTTAATATGTATTTAAGTATGTATCTATCTATATAATTATATTTATCCGTTGCTTAGTACCCATAACACAAGCTTTGCTAAGCTTACTTTGGGACTAGGTCAATTGGTGTGAATTGTCCCGTGATATTTATTTATTTTTTTCTTAAGCGTGTTCAGATATTTTGATCGAGTTTTAGAACTATACTGTACGCAGAGACTATTTCGTTTCCACCTAAAAGAAGTATTATAGATTAATTAATAGTTGATAAATAATTGTTGTCGTCAAAAATCAACAAACGGTTAAGGCTGAAATTCTACTTTTCTATGTCAAACTACACACTACCATCATAAAGAGCGATTCAGTATTAAGTAATCAGCATTTATTTATTGCTACAACTTTTACAAAAAAATATAAAAATGTGCATGCCTCCCCCCCCCCCCCTGCCTGCCTGCAACTCAGAAACATGTCGCTGTCACTTCATTTTTGAACTTTTGTATAAAATATATATGGCATTATAGTGAAAAGGTACTGAAGGTACTACTAAAGTAAAGTACCAAAGTCAGTTTCATAGTATTGTTTGCAACAAATTTCACGCACGCTTTCACATTCGCCAAAAACCATCTTTTATCGTAAATATAATTCAAAACTAACTCCAGGTCTTAAAACAAACCTAGAAGCTAGCTGGACCAAAGGAAAAACCTTAACTACAGCGCAATACTGGCAGCTTCAAAATAATAATAAAAAAAACTTGATTCAAAATAAAAACAAAAGCTTCTAAATTTGAAAACTCTTTTTTCTGATAATTAAATGGCGACGTCAAAATTCTGGCTGATCAAAGAGGGGAGCTAAAAATGTCCCCCGGCTGGGGGGAGGGGGGTTCGTTTCTTTGTCCCGCGTTATCTATACAATTATTTGAAGAAAGTAAAGTCTCGCAAAAAGATAGGAAGGCTGGACGCCCGCTCCTAAGTTGGGAGCGTCGCCTGTTTTGAAATGTCTTTACTTATATTTTATCCATAGGCTAGGTAGAGTGCATAGTCGTAAAAGAGCAACACGCCATGATAGCCTAAAAAGTTTGAAGGCATTATCTTTAATACTTATTTATTGTTTTACAATGACTTTTTTTATTCTCGCGGGATGGGAGCTACCATATTTTTTTTATTTCACTCAGCTTCAGCTATTGAATACAATGTATTTTACATGTCATATAAAATAGGAAGAAACGAATGGTACTGTATTCAAATAAAATTTACTTAATAGCAACGGATGGCACATATCATACCAATACGTACCACATAAAATAAAGTACCTAGTGATAACTTTGGACTAATATAAAAAAAAACTTAACTTCCAAGATTTTTTAATACGTGTGTGGTAGTTCCGCATTTTGTTTTAGTTTTATGTCACTGCAGATCATAGCACTCTTTCGCATTCATGTCTAAGACAGAAATAGTGTTTCATCATCATCATATCAGCCGTAGGACGTCCAATGTTTGTACATAGGCCTCCCCCAAAGACCTCCATTTGCTTCGGTTGGAACCCAAAGCTTTAACCACATCATCCGTCCATCTAGTCGGTGGACGACCTACGCGTTTGCCGATCCGCAAGCCAGTGTTTACATAATCAAAACATAGTAAAATAACATAATTATTTATTTCCAGGCCACTTGAGAGCACCACCGCCTTCGCCGGACGCCCTACAAAAACGATCCGCGAAAGGGGAGCCGCGGCAAAAATGACGCTCCCAAATAAAATAAATACTCGCCCAAATAACTCGGATCTTCCTCGCCCCCGCTTCCCCGAACAAACTGGGCCACGGAAGGGGGAAGTGGAGCTTTACGAGGGGTCTACTAGTCTGGTCGAGTTATAACTGTCTTCAACAGTAAGGTCTCTGAGTAAGCTATATAGATTGCGCTAGTTCCAAGATTTACAAGGGAAAAATAATGAGTTCGAATTTTGAATTGTTGTGCGAGGAATGTTTCCGAAGGATTCGAATATGGAATGTCGTTTATGGTAATTTTAAAATGTACTGGCTAATGCTCTCCTAATGAGGGCTGTCGCGAATGAATTCGCCACTAGAGGCGCTAGTGTAGCGTGAGGTCTCCGAAATGTCAAATCTCATAGTTTTGGGTGAGCTACGCGGGTTTATTTATAATTAGAATAATTTTGTGAATATGTTGTAATATCTGAAATTAATTATGGCAAATATGCGTCCCGGGGCAATGAATGTCTGTGTTTGGAGACAGTTTTGTCTTTCGGAAACCTTTGTCCCCCCTTTTTTCCGAACAAAACGGGGACTATGCAACACTGTGGCATTCTCGATATTTTTATGGTACGGTTTTAAGGTGTATTAAATATGATTTTAATCTAAACTTTGTTTTCACGCCCGTAATAACAGACTTTCAAAACCATACTTAAAAACCTCACGCAACAGTGCGCCATCTAGTGAGACAAAAAACGATAGCCCTCATTCCGACTTCTTCTAATTAATGTAGTGTTTATGATCTACATAGACGAGAGTCATATTCATATCAAAGTTTTGTAATTTTGGTAGTTACTTAAGCATACTTAAAAGTTCTTTGTTCGGCAATATTTCTTACAAGTGATTTGTGCTTATTCTTTATACATATTATATGTATAGAACTCGAGGAAATTCTTTTTTTTTATAGTCAAACTCTTGGTCAACGAAATCTAAGTGTTTTTTTTATGGATGTTAACACTGGATGTTAAGAAAATTTCAATAAAGCAATGTTTTCTTTACACGTCTTACTCGTACCTACCTTGACGTGAGTAGACGTTTTTTTTTTTTTTGTAAAAATGAAAACTCTTGTTTGCAAACATTACTGTCTGTGGTCAATCTGTTTTTAATAAAAATTGATATATGTGGTCAATCTGTTTTTAATATTTACGTCAGTGGCCACAAGCAGGAGTTTTGTATTCCTATTTTGTGGCACACTTATATACTTTCATTCGCTCCAATCAATTCGTGCCAGCTGTCATTTCATGTGTGTGCAGGTTTCCTGACGGTGTTTTCCTTTGTAATTTCAAAGGTAACTGTACTGTACTGTAGTACTGGGAATACGCTCGGTGATGAATGTTAGTGGTTGAATTTTACATTACATTATGTAGGTTAGGTATATTCTTTTATTTTATCTCGTAGACTCAAGAATCGTAGAGGGTCTACGCGCTACGCTACGAAGTTTGCTACACCGTATTAAGTACTTGTACACTTACAGCTCAGACTGCCAGCCTTACAGCGGAAGGTACAAAAACGCTACGTTTTTTTTT
>NC_133490.1:8969376-8970425 GCF_025370935.1 Choristoneura fumiferana | reverse complement strand
CGCTAGTCATATAGTGGGCAGGTGGCTTCGCGTGTCGGTCTCTTTCTTGCCTTTGGCAGACGCTGCGGTGAATCGCAAGCCGGGTTAAAAGCTAGTTTGAAAAAAACGAGACTCTGATGTTGAGGGTATTTATTGCACGCGACGCTAGTCATATGTGGGCAGGTGCTTAGCGTGTCGGTCCTCTTTCTTGCCTTGACAGACGCTGCGTAAACCAACGCGGTTAAAAGCTAGTTGGAAATAAAAACGAGGATCTTGATGTTGAGGGTGTTTATTGCACGCGACGCTAGTCATATGGGGCAGGTGGCTTCGCTGTGGACTCTTTCTTGCCTTTGCAGACGCTGCGTGAACCAAGCCGCGGTTAAAAGCTAGTTTGAAATAAAACGAGGACTTGATGTTGAGGGTGTTTATTGCACGCGCGCTAGTCATATAGTGGGCAGTGGCTTCGCGTGTGGTCTCTTTCTTGCTTTTGACAGACGCTGCGTGAACCAAGCCGCGGTTAAAAGCTAGTTTGAAATAAAACGAGTATCGTGATGTTGAGGATATTTATTCCTCGCGGCGCGTTAGCGTCGCGGCGCTAGTCATATAGTGGGCAGGTGGCTTCGCGCGTCCGTCTCTTTCTTGCCTTTGAGGGGCGCCGCGCGCTCCACGTGCAGCGCCGGCAGTAGCGGGGAGGACTGCACCTGCACAAAATGTCATTGTCTTTTCTTTCGTATTTTCGTTTTGAGGCTTTGAACACTAGGTAATCATGTCAGCGTAATGTGTGTTTGGCTCAGGCGGGCTACTAGGAAATTCGAAAATCGAAGTTCGAATCGTACCGTCCCTCTTACTCTCGTATTAAATAATATTAGCGTCAGCGGGACGGCAAGATACGAAGTTAGAATTGTGAACTTCGTAGTACCTATAGGGCTAGTTCCCTACACTCATGGGACAGATCAAAGAAGTGGTAAATGCAAATGGCCTTGTCAGATGTCGGCTCTAAGAGCCAACAACCCCCAGAAACTCTTCTTCTCAAGTCTGAGTTCCGAACACAGTTGTTTATTTAAAATACA
>NC_133490.1:8936178-8969276 GCF_025370935.1 Choristoneura fumiferana | reverse complement strand
AATTAAGAGGGTCGGACGGGGATTGGAAACTGACGACAGCCACATCTTTGGAATTGTAAAGCGATCCGCCTCAGGGCCTTTGGAAAAAATATTTTATTTTGGAGTACTTTGTTTTTACAAGTATTTTGTAAACAAGTAAATAATGAATAGGTTCCAAATGTCTGAATAAAGTAAAAAGATGTTACTATGTTTCAATCAATCGATACATTCGATCAGTCGTTACATTCGATCAACTGTTCGATATAGGAAAAAATATCTAAAAACTAGTGCTAGAATGCTATACATGACAAATAGTTAACCATCATTATAGTGTTACCCACAGAATTATATGGACGTGTTACCGCTTTAGTAATTACATATTTATTTATTATCTATTGGCTATTTTTTTGTTTTTTTACTTCCTAATGCCCTAAAGGATTATTTCCGTACCTTTTTTTTTTAAATATGAATTCTGGCAGTTAAATACCAAACCAGTTATATTTACCTCGACGTTTCGACGACCACATTTCAGTGGCCGTGTGTCGTGTAAAGTCCCGTTTTTGCTATAATAAATAAATAAATAAATATCACGGGACAATTCACACCAATTGACCTAGTCCCAAAGTAAGCTTAGCAAAGCTTGTGTTATGGGTACTAAGCAACGGATAAATATAATTATATAGATAGATACATACTTAAATACATAGTAAACACCCAAGACCCGAGAACAAACATTCGTATTTTTCATACAAATATCTGCCCCGACGCGGGAATCGAACCCGGGACCTCAAGCTTCGTAGTCAGGTTCTCTAACCACTAGGCCATCTGGTCGTCTATAACTACTTAGTATGTATGAGTCAAAATCACGAAAGCTTAAAACATTATAACGGGTGTGGCTTGTAATATGAGCAAATAATTAAAAAATAGATCATACTCGTCAAAATAAATAACATTAGTTCAGCGACTTTTAAAAATAATTAGTTTTTTTAATTTTTATTACACTTTAAAGTTTATTCGAAGAAGCAATGTAAGTAAAGCAAAATGCTTGATGTTTGTAGCATGAGAGGCGACGTCAGTTGGGTTCTAGGATGGCGTACATTGATAGCAGTATTTAATTTGTATGAAAAAAGGAAAATCTAAATACTCCATTATTTTTAAAAGTCGCTGAACTGATGTTGTTCAGTTTGACAGGTACGATGTACCTATGTTTTAATTATTTGCTCATATTACAGGCCACACCGGTATTAGAATGTTCGCGTTCGTATTTTAAAAGTTACCTATTTGCATGTCGGTTTCACTAATTGATGTTTTTTATGTTAAAGCTAGCTTAGCTATTGCCCGCGGCTTCGCCCGCGTGGAATTCGGTTATCGCGTGCTGTTCCCTCAGGAACTATGCATTTTTCCGGGATAAAAAGAAGCTACTTATCTCTATGCCAAAAATCACGTCGATACGTCGCTCCATTTCGACGTGAAAGACGGACAAACATACAAACACTTTCGCATTTATAATATTAGTATGGATAGACCATTTCATGACCGTGATACGTATTTTTATTTCTTTTTTTCAATATCACGAATAAATATTTTTTTCCTTTTCTTCTCATATAGGTACGCAACGCCTCTAATAGTCCCTAGCCCAGTTCAGACCTACAATTCATTGCATTACAATGCAGCGTTCGATTGACTACCTACACTACAAACTCACTGGCGTTCCCTCGCACGCAACTTGCCCGATTTTTTCGCAGTTCTAAACTGGGCTTTATAATTGACACTATCGTACGCGTTTCCAACGTTCGTTAGGTATGTCAAAAAAATTACATGAAGGCGTTGATTTTGACACTTTGACAATTGCCTTCGAGATGCTATGGAGACGCTCTTTGACCCGAAATGCTTACAGCAAGACTAATGTAAGCAAAAACCAACTTGAACTTTGTTTTAAGTTAAAACTGATCGTGTCACTAACAAACTTTCGTTGTTACGAACTTCTTAAGCCGTATCGGGATTTTTCACTAAACACAATTTACGAGTAATAGCCGTCATTTGTCGGAAAAAGCCGAGACGCCCCGAACTTAGCCGATTTGTTTAGCGTTGTAAATTGATCTGTTGTTTTGGTTCAACGACGTAAGCTTAAGAGTTTAGGAGTTGTTGATGGAGACTTTTTCAAACTTCCACGTAAAAAGGGGGGGTGTAATAAATTTGATGCCAATGTCTGTGACAACGTAGCTCTCAAATAGATGGACCAATTTCATGTTTTTTTTTACGTGAAAGCGAATTTCCCTATGGCGGTTTTTAGCTTATGTTTCATCAAAATCGGTTTAGCCGTTTTTGAGGTATTGAACATTGAAATGACAAATGTCCGCAGTTTGTCAACTTTTCCAATACATACTTAGACACATTATTATTCATACAAATTATCTGCCCCGGTCGGGAATTGAACCCGAGACCTCAAGCTTCGTAATCAGGTTCTCTAACCACTTTGGCCATCCGGTCCGATCCGGGCCGGTCGTCCGGTCTACTTGTGACTGCTTAAAGATTTAAGACATAAGTATTTAACTTCATTTTTTTCTAAAATCTCATCAAATACTACAGCCCATTCATAGAAAAATGTAATCACGAAAATTGAGACTGTTGAAACACACACACACACACACACGACGCCTGTATTCCCAAATGGGGTAGGCAGAGCACACGAAACATTACCGCTTCGGAGCCACTTTTAGCAATTTTAGGTAGGTAGGTAGGTGGGTTTTAGGTAGAGGACAGTTAAACGATCTAATAATACCTACCCAAATATTTTATTTTTAAACAAGACCTAAGCAAACGTCTTTCACGATATTTCATTCTTCATCACTATTTGTATGTAAATCCAGTAAAATCTAGTCTAACTCATTACGGAGAGATAAAATTTAAATTGCAAACAGCCACCCCAGGAAAAAAAGGGGAGAAATGGGGAAAAAAGCCCGCCCGATTGCGATTCCCCCTATTTTTAACGTTTCTTAATATCGAGTTCAAGACGGGGTTGAATTTCGGTGTGAAATGCTGACTTTTTAGTCTTGAAATTCGCTTGTTAAAATCTATAGCTAGGTAGGTATCTGGTTGACGTCGTTGCGCATAGTTTTAAAAAAGTACACGTTAAGCTTTAAGAGAGTAACTACACCTTTTTCAATTCAAATGTTTGAAAGAAAGAATAAAATTTGCCAAAATTCGGCACAACAAGAAAAATAAATTATTACTAAAAAAGTAGGACAACCTTACATGAAATAGGTGAAAGAAAAGAGACATTGTGCCGAAAGAAGCAAAAAGGACAATAGGTACTCAGCGTGTTGCCACGGGAAGCCCTTTAACTTCGGTTAACTTTGGTTATTTCTATACATCTTAGACCATAGCCACAGAATATATAATAGGGCCATAGCTTTACCTGCCATCATGGTGTGATTAAGGTCAAGGCCTAAACTTAAGCCCTGCCCTGCTTTGCTCGTGTACAATTAAAAAACAAAAAGCCCCTACTCAAAGTAAAATCGAAAATTTAGTGAATTACTAAGTAATTTCGTGCAGTTAAAGTCGCGGTTAGAAGCTAGTAAATAAATATATAATTATAGGATATAACGATCCTGATTTTGATTTAAATTGCAAGAAGATTGTCACAGGACAAGTTTTCGCAGCGGGTGCAACGGGGGAATCGGTGCCTAATTTTGTTTAGCGAATCTTATTTGTTACCCCTAATGACTTCGCTAGAGATGCGCTTCATTAACGCTGTGTACATTTTACATTTTGATTTCAAATCAAAATGAAAACCATCTTATGCTGATTTTGGAACATTTCGTGACCGTGATGCGTTTTTTTTTTCTTGCTTCATAATTTTGTAATGTCACGAACAAGTAGGTACCTATTTCCTTTCTTTCTTATGTACAGCATTATGTTTATTTCTTTAGTTCTTCCTTAATTTTTTTTCTTTTATTTACTCGTTTAAAATATTTGCCAAAATACTTTGAAACAACAAAAACATGTTTTTTAATAGTTAACAATAGTTTTATTAGAATTGAGTGCAGTGTGTGCATTCTTTTTCTAATGTGCACTAAGTCTCAGTGCCGTGTCGCTTTTGAATGAAAAAAAAGCGGTAAGGTAATATGAGCATGACCGAAAGAAAGAAACCAAGAAGAATATTGTAGGTGTGCGAGTAAATACAGAATAGTGAGAGAAATTACTGAACTATCTCGAAAAACGCTTCGTTTACTCGGTCAACCAGGTACTAGCCACGAAACTACCTTCTTCATTTCACCCCAAGGGCGTTAAGACGGAGGGTAGTTAGTATTAGCGCTGATAACCGATAACAACGCGTTAGGGGGTGTTTATTTGACTGCTCTTTTGTAAAAGGCGTTAAATTCTTGTTACGTTTCAATCAGAGAATAATACTGATTGTGTAGCACTTTAACTGGCAACATTTGTTTATGAGAAAAATGATAACTTTTAAAGCTGTGTAGTGTGTGTGTCCACTGCATCGGAATCGAGCCGTATGGCGGACGGATTTGTTGCTTTGGAAAGATTTCTCCAGCGCAGAAATACCGATCTACTGCATGGAGTACCATAGAAATCTATCATCATGTCAGCCGAAAAACATTCCACTGCTGGACATAGCCGCCCCCCCCCCCAAGGCTCTTCACTCAGACCGGTCTTGTGCTTTCCGCATCCAATGCGATCGCTATCTTAACCAGGTCGTCGCTCGATTTTGTTGGAGGCCTACCGACAGCTCGTCTCAAGGTCCACGGACGCCATTCGAGAACCTTCTGACCCCATCGGCCATCAGTCCTGCGAGCAATGTGCCCCGCCCACAGTCAGTTTCGCAATTCTTCGGGCTATGTGGGTAACCTTAGTTCTACTGCGGATATCATCATTACAAATCTATACAAAGCAACAAATCCGTGTGACCGTCCGACGTGTAGCTTTAAAATTACTCTTAATACGGAAGGCTATGCATGGAGAGAGCTATTCTTGGGATTTCTCACGGGGTTGAATCAGAAATAAGGAGTACGTAAAAAACGAGGGTCAGCCACATAGGTACAAGCAAACTAGCCCGTTGAAGTGGCAATTGGCAGGTCATATAGCACGGAGAACAGGATGGCTGTTAGGGCCGAAAAGTTCGCGATCGCAAGTAATCGCAATCAAATGGCAGCCGACCCAGTGAACTCGTCCGAACACATATCCGAGTTTTTTTTTGTCAGAAAATTAAACTAAGTAGTTATATTATCATTGCCGTGTTACAAACATGACTTCATAGTTTAGAATAAACACTTAAGTTGCCCAACATCCAACATTAAACTTGACGAAAAACTCAAAGATAACTTAAAACCAAAATGGCTCCCAAATAGTTCCGACTCTAAAAGCGAGAGTGTTCCAAACTTTTTAATTTGCGAAGCGATGTTCGAAAGTCAAATTTTTCATCCCAACTTCGCCAGTAGTTAGGTGCGAACGGTTGAGGCCAAGTTGGCAGTTTGAACGAGCGCTTTAGCCTTTTACTTTTTAAAAAGAGTTTGTTTTTATAATGTGGTTTTTAAATGTTGCCAGTAGTAATTATAAAAAGCGTAGGTATTTAAGTTTAATTCAGAATATTTGAGCAAATAAACGCGGTGGGTTAGATTTACTGAACATCGCTGTAAACGGTTTTTTTTTCAAGATTTTTGATTCAAGCTGAAGTCACCTCTCTGACACCGTACATCCACAGAAATACAGCGTGTTAGGATATTTTTACCCGACTGCCCAAAGTTGTTGAGCGATTTGTCAGTTCCCATGTTTACAATGGTAACGCAATTCTGTCTAGTGGACTGTACAGTCGAACCATTTGATTCCTGACCCATAGTAGAATGTTCTCACAGTAAATGTCATAATGAATTCCTTTGTCAACCAATGCGATGACTTTTTCTACAAAAAGGTTGCACAGTAGGTCACAATTCAATTGGATCGATAGCACAGTCGGAGTAAAAAAAGGTTCATCACCTTAAGATCTATTTTCTTCTGCTCAGTACGAGCGATAATCTGCTTTACCTACCGATTGAGTATGACATACTGCGTCAACCTGTCAACCTGCTAAACATAATCTTGTTTAAAGGTGACCATAGCAACCCTATCACTACACCTGGGCACTGACAAACACTGACAATTAAATAGAACATTATTTGATTCAAACTCTTACGACGCTGTTTATTAAAAAGGTTTGGTCAATACCAATATATGAAACTAGATATATGTTAGAGTTGTACCTATACTATTTTGACCCTTGTTATCATGACACTACTTAACTTAGCACTTTGGTTTCAAAACGTCTAACTTCTGGAAGTCTCAGGTTAATATATGGCCACTCAAGTAGGTCCAGTAGAAGGACTTGAGTTCGAGCCCAGGCTTGACCAGACTTTGAAATTTATAAGTTTATGTGCGTAATTTACATTTGAAATTTACCATGAGCTTGACGGTGATGGAAAACATCGTGAGGAAGCCTACGAAGCAATTCAATGGTGTGTGTGAAGCTCCGATCCGCGCGGGGCCGCGTGGGAACTACAGCCCCAGCCCTCTCATTCTGAGAGGAGGCATGTGCCCAGTATTGGGACGTATATATATATAGGCTGGGATGATGATGGATTCAATTTAAGTCATCTATCGCCTTTTCTCTCAATGAAACGAACGCAGCGAAACACTATTTCTGAGCCAAAAAAAAATCCGGGGGAAATTAAAATGGCCGTAAATTCCGGGTTTAAACGGAAACGGATGGAGACAGACACATTCTTCTGGAAGCGCGCCAGCCGGTTTGTAAGAAATGTAATACAGCAATAGTTTACACTTCCGGTTGAGTGGTTAGGCTCTGGGTGCGGTAGTGGGTACGATTCCATATGTATACGAGTACGTAAACTTTAAAAAGTCCACGGTTCAAACTCGTGGTTCAAAATTTGTGGGTAGCTTGTTTGAGGAAAGAAGTCGGTACTTGGGGATTATTAATGACAAATTAAATATTTGTATTGGTTCGATAGTCTAACAACTGCTAGCGTAGTGAACGGCTGTGTTGCTCTGAGGATGAACCCTGATCGAGTTCGAAACGCGTCAGTGTTGTGTGGTGGTGATAGTTAGGTTTGTGTGATTTGTGTATGTTCTTACAAGGTACAATGTGGAGCTGAACACACATCGTTGCATTGACGTAGCATCGTAAGGTCACGGTTGAGCAAATTTATTATGTACCTATATGTACTATGGCAGCAAAAGTCGATGGACAATTCCGAAACATAATCGTCTGACACGTGAAACGGCGCCATCTATGTGTTTGAAGTGTATTAGCGGTATTTACTTATTTACTAACTTAGTTAGTTTATTAAGATGTCACTAGATGGCGCTGGCACTGACCTTAAAAAAATATTTTATATTCATGTTGGAAATTTTATATTTCGCTGCCGTAGTAACTAAATTATCCTGCCTGCGAAGCGCGTAACGACATTTTCTGTCTCTTTCGTACTTGTCGTAAGAGAAGGAGAATATTATTATTCGCATTACTATCGTTTCTTGTCCTTCAAATATTCCAACGATAAATTCTTTGGTGTGTGTGAAGTTCCCAATCCGCACTGGGCCCGCGTGGGAACTACGGCCCAAGTCCTCTCATTCTGAGAGGAGGCCTGTGACCAGCAGTGGGACGTGTAGTATCTATAGGCTGGGATGCTGATGATAGTGAAATTCTTTATTTACGAAGACCCATGTTGCGAATTAGTGTCAACTTTAGTAATCTCCAAATCTAGCAGTAAATTTACAAAAACACAAACTCAATATTACCGCCTGGTGGGATTTGAACTTGTGACATACGAACGAAGAACGAAGTTCAGAACCACTTGACCATCGTACTGTTATCTTAAGCGATGAAAATCGGATCTATATCGGGTCGTCTTAAAATTAATCGGTAAGTCATGCGTGTTTAACGAAACTTAAAGAGGGTAGACTGAAGATCTTCAAACTACCAGGCTAAGTTTTTATTACAAAGATTTTGCTACTTGTTCAGCTGCTTGCAACATCGTTTGATCGTCTTTTTTCAAGTTGAATCTGCTTATTATCGTAATTATTCTTTAAAAATGAGTTCTCATCGCAATATTAAAATGGTTAAAACATGTGAATTATTAATTTATATGAAGAAGGAAAAAATATGTCGGAAATTTCTAGAGAAATTGGAGTTAATGTGAGTTTTTTTTTGTTTACGTTCATCCTACCAACTTCTTCATTAAAATTATATCTACGTTATATTATTTTATGTTTATTTATATTGTTACAGATAAAAACAGTTATATTATGGGTACGACGATATCAAGACGAAGGATCTTTGCTGCATCGTCAAAGATCGGGTAGACCACTGTTAGAATTGTCTATCCAGAAGAACAAGTGCCGTGCATAACGTTCGTGCAAGATAACCTGCCCAATACACCGGTCGCGTATTGTGTAAGACTGGTTTGAACAACACAAAAATAATATTAAAGTCGTTCCTTGGCCTGCCAGATCACCGGATTTAAATCCCATTGAAAATTTATGGGGTGTTATAACCATGTCCAACGTTGGGATAACCAAAATAAGCGAACTCTGTTACGTTAGAAGCCCACTGTGTAATAATAAGGGACAGTATTCGCGGCTCTAATATGTGTGAAAATCTAGTTGCATCGATGCGATTCTTTTTGCAAGCAGTTATCGACAATCATGGTGGTTACACCAGTTATTAAAATAAAATTGATAGTTACGTGTAGACCGGGTTATATACTGAAACAATTATGTTATAATAAAATATATAAGGTGCAGATATTTTCAGGGTATGTAATTAATAACCTAAGAATCATAATTGACACATAAATTATTTAAGTATTGTGTGGTAATATTTTTTTTGCTTCATACAAAAATACCATTCCGTCCAAAAATAATCATCCTTGCATTAACATTAACTGTATTTTTAAATTTAATTTAAGTAATTGAAACTAATTAACGACGATGCAAATAATCGATCCTCAAAATATCCGCATCTGATTTTCTAGCTCACTTTATTATATAAACCAAAATATTTATCTTTATTTATGATCCTGTAGGTATCACTTTGTTATGAAAAGTAATTATTTTATTATTATGAACAAAACATTTAATTATACCTTGATAGTTTTGTTTACTTATGTGAGATAAGTGTGAAAGTTCAATATATGACTGTAATCTTATTATAACTGTCAGTAACACATTACACACTACAGTGGATCTACGCCATCAATTATTGATAAGTAAATGTTTAAAACTGGAAAACTTCAATTATTATAATTTATAACGCTTTCGAGTCTTATGATAACCCGGTCTCGGGTATAATACTTTCAAATACTATTTTTTTATTGTGGTTCAGCTTCAATCTCTTTCCAGAATCGGAAATGAATACTTAAGCTAATACCTCAATAAAATGTTAAAATACAACTTTTGGTCAGGTGCTAATTAAATAACTGAAAACCTCACACGACACCCAGAAAATATTTTTTCATTTTATTTTAAGTTAGTTGTTTGCGTTTATTTTCGAATACCTTCATTATTTCCCAAAATAATTGTATGTTTTACGTAATCAGTAAGTAATTCTACTTCATTTCTAACTTTACAGTTGTAATTTTTAATGCCAGATTTAGAAGAAAGCCAAACTGACGCAAAACGGCCAGTAGGTATTAAATTATCTAAGGGGTGTATGAAACGTCCCTAAAACATTTAATTGGTGTATGCATTCGTAATATTTAGACTGGGCACAATAAAAAAAGGATTTAAAAACTCAAAACACAACCTGATTTCAAACATAGTGTAATCGATTCTACTCTGGATTCTGAACAAACTACTTTCTGGTTTTCAGTTATTTAATTAATATATAGTATAACATTAATAACTGCGTCAATATTTAATGAATAGAAATATTGTTTTAGGAATAAATTTTTTATGTTTTAAACTTCAAAACGTGTATTATTTTCTGTTACAACGTTATCCTTTTTCAGAGTATTTTTTTTAATTTCCATATTAGTTATCTACAAAATTAAAATAGAAACTTATAAATAAAAATGAACAAAAAAAACAATTCTGATATGTAGGATACGAACTCATGATCGTTAACGACTTTATCTAAGCAGCCGACCAACTCAGCTATCCACACATTTAATGTTATGGGTAAAATATCGATCATATCATAATAACTGTTTAACAGCGCCATCTAGTTCATTTCTTGTGAACACTTAACAAAATCGCCAACTCTCGTGTTCAAACGATTATAGAACGTAAGTGTCCATCCACTTATGCAGGCCATTGTACTTAGTTCATTAACAAAAATTCACATGTCACGAAATGGTCCCAAATCAGCATTCCTTTTCAGCTCATCAGTCGACATTAATTAAGCATAGGATATTCATTTCGCACATTAATAATCTAGTAAAGGCTGGCCATGAATATAAAAAAAACCTGGTGCGAGCAGCACTTCTACGTTTCATATTGCAACATTATTTACACTTACTATACGACCAGTCATATTGACAACGGTGCCGGTGATATTATTTTTAATTTTAAAGGAATATTTCTAATCCCTCAGATTTTTTCTATGACAAATACTTTTATACATTGTGATTTATTTTCCTTCCAATGCTATGGATAGTCATCGGCATTTAACGCACAAAACTTAAAATAACACTTTAAAATACCACTCGCAAATAACGTTAAACTGTGACAGCCACTGATTAGGGCTTCCATCCCGGGAATCGAGACTCTCGGTTTTCCGAGAGTCTCGAACCATTTTCGGTCCCGAGACTCTGCAGTTCCAGTCTCGGTGATTTTCGAGACTTCGAGACTTATTTTATTCAGTCCAGCAAGACCGGACTTGTGATTGTTTACAGTCAATTATAATGCATATACGATAAGTAAAATCAAATGAACTTTCAAAAGTACCTCTAAAATCCACTATACGTTAAATACTTGAATTAGCTAGGTAAACTGTGGTTATACTGTGATGATTATGTTGTTCACTACATGATAATATTTATTAACGACGATGCATGGAAGAAATTGTATTTTGTCATCTACATATTTTATGTACCTACCTACACCCCAAGCGGATTCATTGCATTGCAGTCACTAAGCCATAAAAACAGATAGAAAAAGATTATGCGTTCTGAACTCTTAGTAAAGAGGAGATAAGGAACAATTGTTTTTACACTCATAAGGACTTACTGCTTGGGAAATGTTATGGTTTTGGATGTGGTTTTGGACATATGCTAAATTTTCTTAGTAAGTTTTTGAAAAATTTGACTAAAGTTTTTCAGAAACATGTTCAAATGATAGATTGGTTTATGTATCGAAAAGTGTAATTAAACGAAATTGCATTTTTGGACATGCATCCTTTTGAATTAGTATGGTAGTGTTCTGATAGTTTAATAAACAACAAACTTTATAAAAAAAAAAAAATTTTTTCGTAATATTTGAAGTGGCCCTCTCTTTTCCCACTAAGTACTTCTTTACCTGCAACTACGACGACTATGACTTCACTTCAGATTCGGACCACTCAAAAGGATTTGTCGTTAAGTCTCGAAAGTCTCGAAATTTCGAGACTCCCGGGACTGAAGACAAAGTCTCGTCTCAGTCCCGAGACTCAAAAATATTTCCGAGACTGGACGCCCTACCACTGATGTGACAGCAATAGATAGATGACATTTGAATTTATTGTTATCTGTGCAAGTGCTATTGGTTTTCTGCAATGGCGAGGTTTTCATTCTGGTCAGCCTTTAGGTAGCTACATAATAAAAATCAAAGATCCCGGATTCGAATACCAGTGGGTATCACGGCCTTTTAGTACAAAGATCTTCGTAATCAAAGTCAAAGTATGATTTAACAACAAACAATGCCAATAGAACTGCGTAAGTAAATCTAAGACTAAATTCAGTGAGATATCAACCGCGCTCCTCCATTACTTAAAAAAACAAACTGTCATTAAAATAACAAAAATATCTTATTAGACTCCGTTCCGCGATTATATCAAAATTGTCAACATTATATACATTTATATATCGACGCGATATAGTAAAAACCATGATAGCAATATCCACGGATTGAGCTAAAGTGCATCTTATGTTAATGGCATAAGGCTTTTGAAATGTGCGTTATTATCGCGGTTTGTCTACACCTAGGGGCGAACTAAGTTTTTACAAGGGGCAGCCACCCTACTTTTATTTTTTTATTGACGCAAAGATGTTTTAGGTACGGCAAACGAAAGTCCAGCTTTTTTCTATTTTGTAAGAATTTTATTTTAAAAATTAGCTCTGACGTTACGATTAGATAGTTCTGTTATACGTATATTAAAAAGCAAGTATTAATTTACCTAGTTAATTAATTAGTTAGTTGGTATGCTAGTTGATTAGTTAGTATGTGGAGATGAATACTTGCGAATCCAATTTTATTCGATTCTAGTGGTTAAGCGTAATGTGGTATCATCCCAGCCTATATACGTCCCACTTCTGGGCACAGGCCTCCTCTCAGGACAAGAGGGCTTTGGCCATAGTTCCCACGCGGGCCGGGTCGGATTGGGAACTTCGCACGCACCATTGAATCGCTTCGCAGGTTTGTGCAGGTTTCCTCGCGATGTTTTCCTTCACCGCAAAGCTCGTGGTAAATTTCAAATGTAATTCCGCACATGAATTTCGAAAAACTCAGTGGTGCGAGCCGGGGTCTGAACCCACGACCCTTTGCTTGAGAGGCGATAGGAAAACCACTAGGCCACCACGGCTTCGGCCACGGCTTTGGCATTGTGGTATAAAATGTGTAATGTTTTATTTTATTTTACCTATAAAATAATATGAATCTTTCAATTAAAAGCAAGACAATTTTGATTAATAACTTACCACAGAACTACTGACTATTAAACGGACATATTTTTTGAGTTGTTTTGTTGTTACAATCGAGACTTAAAAGAATAACTATGAGGGAAAGACGCGAAAGTTTAAAAAATATTATTGGAAAAGTAAGTCTTAGGGGCTTGCAAGGTGAAGAAAAAACTAATAAGTGTTAAATGACGGCGAATAGGTATTGTCTGTTGTATTTTGACTCAACGTGACAACAATCGATTTTTTAACACTTTTAAAGCCTCTTCTCATTTTAAATATTTCATTAAGAATGGAGTTTAAACACAAAAACACTAAAAAAAACTAAAACTGCAATGGGAATTAAAGGGGTCACTTTTTTATTAACAATCTGTAAAGAAATCTTGCGAACCTACACTTTAAACCATTACCAATGTTTTGAAATTTCGTGCATCTTCAAAAATCTCGTTATAAATGACAACACAAATTAAATTCCATCAGCCAAAAAGGGTTTTTTAAAAATTAAAAAAAAAAACTAAAATTATTTTTGATAAATTTTGACTATTTTCTTGGTAGTTTCGTGTCCCGTACCTCCTGCGACATCCCCCGAGGTGGCAACAAAACTTCCCGGCGAGGGAGAAAAATAAATCTAAATTGGCCCAATCCTTTGAAATCCCCTACTTTTTCTGGCGCCATTTTCAAGAATAATTGCTGCCAACTTAAGAAACTTCTTCGCTATTGGTATCCGTTCTACTCTCAACTTTTTACTCTATGGTTAAGGCTTAGGGTTACTTTTGAAGTGAGTTTTGGATGATGTTAAAAATGTTAATTTCCTGAGATATATTTTACGGTAAGTTCATTTTATCGACTGATTTAGTTCGTTAGGCGCGGGCCCTCTTTTAATGTTTTTGGTTGAATGAAATAATTGTTATCTGTGGAAGTTTTTTTTTAATTAAGTACCTAGTAAAGATTAAGTAGAAATGTATAATAGAACAAACTAATTATGTACCTTTGTGCATGCTACTAATATGACATCCTATAATATATCCTATAATACTTTTGTCAAGAAAATCGTAGTGAAATTGATTATTAAAGGGTTCCGCCCTGGTAGGTACAGTTTCCATCAGATATTTCGGAGTGGCCAAGGTGGTCAAAAATATCGACATATGCACAATTATGGTATAGAGTATAGATATAGTAAGGTAAGGTACATGAATCAGTTTGTCCGACTGTGCACGCGAGTTTTTGTATCATAAACAATTTATTCTTTACATACTTATTTTGCAACCATTAAGGTTTCTTAGTTCTTGGTTCCACGCAGTTACAAAAAAAATAACCTTATAATTACGTGCTCATAAGTTGTTAATTCTATGAATTATACATTCATTAAAAATATTACTGCCAAGTTGCGAACATTTTCTTTCATAAATTTTTGAAAAATGGTACCAATTTGTAAAACCCCGCCGTGACGTAATGGCCAACTTCCGGTTGCACCGGAAGCGCCGCCGGATGCAGCTAGTAGTTCCCAATGTTGCCATAACTAAGTAATTTTATTTACTGCCATATAAAGTGGATATGTTAGTATGTTTTTATATTCACAATAATTATTACTTAAGAGTTAAGATATTAGAATAGCATGCATAGTATTCGTAGAATAACGAATGGTAATTTTAATAAAGTTTGAATTACTAGGTATAGTTAGAAATATTGTCTACTAAAGTTACAAACGTAGGTATATTCAGTTAACATCATCCCAGCCTATATACGTCCCACTGCTGGGCACAGGCCTCCTCTCAGAACAAGAGGGCTTGGGCCATAGTTCCCACGCGGGACCAGTGCGGATTGGGAACTTCACACGCACCATTGAATTGCTTCGCAGGTTTGTGCAGGTTTCCTCACGATGTTTTCCTTCACCGCAAAGCTCGTGGTAAATTTCAAATGTAATTCCGCACATGAATTTCGAAAAACTCAGAGGTGCGAGCCGGGGTTTGAACCCACGACCCTCTGCTTGAGAGGCGATAGGTCAAACTACTAGGCCACCACGGCTTAATTATTCAGTTAACATACGAGAACAAAAATTCGTAGTTTTCATACAAACTCGAACCGTGAACCTCAATCTTCGCATTTAGGTTCTCTAACCACTGGGCTATAAATAGGTACGGTCGTCATAGGACTCTACTCGAGTAGTTGGTACTTACCTACTCATGGGCGGTGGTCATCATTTCCCATCAGATGACCCGCTTGCTCGTTTTCCTCCCTCTCACAATAAATATATATGTATGGTATAATGGAAAATCGAATTATCTATTTTATTATACGGACACGTTAATACTACAAACAACAGGTCATTTACTTAAGTTTTTCGTTTAAACCAAAAATATATGACTATTGTCAAGAGGGCGCTATTGTTCTTATTTATATGGCAATAGTTCAGTATAGTCTGAACAATGACATCTTGACTTGTCTACAACGTTTACCTGTTAGCCCTGATGTGAATTCATTTCATTTCAATAGTTATTTTAAATATTATTTACAATGATCCGTTGTTGACTACTAATCGTTTTGGGCATTTTTTGTTATTGTTCAAAGAAACCGCCCCAGTGACACTGACAATCACTAAAATTATTGCCAGTGTAAGAAATTAGTTCCAATGAAATTCCGCAACATGGCGAATATCATATATTTCTGGTCAGGCTTTACTCCCTTTTTAAATACCAAAACGCCCTGGCCGCAAACACTCAAATAAAAATTAAAAACAAACCGCATTTCAAAAAGCTTTCAAAAAGAGAACGAAAAACATTTCCAATTAAACCTTTTACAAAGTGAAGAATTGTGTAACGAGTCTTGTAGCCATTCTCGTTTCGTCCTAAATTAAAAACAATTATGAGGGGTGGCGGGGGGAGGGGCGAGATGAAAAATTAAGACAATTTCGAGACGGCACGCTGGACAGAGATAGAAGGGTATAAAAAGTTATTTTGCAATATAACGAGGAAATTATGTTTTGTGAATCCGAAGACGGAGGCAGAACGGAACGGAGAATTGAGGATGTTTTGATAATGTAATGTGCCAATAAGTTCTTGTGTTGGTAAACAAAAACTCGCATTTATCCTAGATGATAATTTATAGAATGTTGATAGGATAACGTTAAAAAACCCAATGTCTTTAGCTAATTCTTAACAATGCCTTTTTTCTTTTGGATGCTGAAATCATTGACTGATTTTCAGTTTAACCTCACAATTATTCTTAGTAGTTTATTTGTATGTACTGTCCACATCTTAGTCTATATTATTAATTTACTTCGCTGGCTGTATAGTCTTAAACCTTTGTCATTTTCCTAACAGAAAAAAATTAAAAAAAATCTCCACTGACATTCTGAAAACGAATCAAAAAATACAAGGTATAAATAATTCAAACAAATAAAAACGTCAAAAGAATACAAAGAGATAGCGTAAGAAACAAATTAAATACCTACAATAAGCCACCCTTCCCCAAGAAGAAAAAACTGAAACGAGACAGCAACACCTCCCACCCTAGGTAGGAATGGGACAGAGCGCCGCCCCGCGAAAAATTAAGATTCAAATTGTAAGAAAATTAAAATTCGAACGGTCAAGCTCTCTTTCTTGTCAATGAGGAGTGGATGTAGCTGTCCCTGTCGCTCTCTTGGGTAAAAAAAGAAGGGGTCTCATTTGTCGGAGGTGATTTAAATAAAGATATTGGAATGGAAATTACTGGCGTAGTTGTGATGTTGGCGGCACCGGAGATTCGTTTGCTTTCTGACCGTTTGAAATTTTTATACTTTTAATTATAACAATTAATTAATTGATGAAAGGCAAAGATATCACATTAAATTAATGAACGACGAAATAAATACGTATATATACATCTTACACAATTGAATAAAATAATATACATCAAATAACAACTAAGTAAATAAGTAAAAATTGAATTAACAATATAAAATAAAATCCAATAAAAATTAAGGACTAAGTTTCTTCGTAAAAGTATCAATTTTTATCATCCCGTCCCAGCCTATATTATACGTCCCACTGCTGGACACAGGCCTCCTCTCAGGGTGAGAGGGCTTGGGCCGTAGTTCCCACGCGGGCCCAGTGCGGATTGAGCACTTCACACACACCATTGAATTGCTTGTGCAAGTTTCCTCACTATGTTTTCCTTCACCGTAAAGCTCGTGATAAATTTCAAATGTAATTTCGCACATGAATTTCGTAAAACTCAGAGGTGCGAGCCGGGGTTTGAACCCGGATCCTCTGCTTGAGAGGCCATGTCAAACCACTCGGCCACCACGGCTTTTTTCGGCCACCATTTTTATCATCAGTTGTTATGTTACAAGCTTTTATTAATAATAATAATATTAGTTACCTTACAAATTTTACTAGTCCAATTTCACCCACTTCAGTGATCGGATTGGTTTGAAATTTTCGGTACTGATGTCATTGTAGTTTGGTCGATGATGAAACATAGAGCCAACAAAAAGCTGGTATTTTTCTTATCTTATAGCCTCTGTAGCCGCTAAGCGTATGTTACATTCCATTAATGCCCAATCACACGTACAGTGCAACAAACAACATCTCAATAAAAGTACCTACAGTCGAGTTCATAAACTTGTGAGCAAAAATATCTGAACACGACTCTATTGTTGACGGCGTAGGCTTCTACGTGTGCGTGTTCAGATATTTTTGATCAAATTTTCGCTTACAAGTTTATGAACTCGACTGTAGATGACTTTTGCACAAGGGCGCTTTAGTTTATTTATATTATTATAACCTTATATTACTGCTATCATGTTAAAAAGCCGTGGTGGCCTAGTGGTTTGACCTATCGCCTCTCAAACAGAGGGTCGTGGGTTCAAACCCCGGCTCGCACCTCTGAGTTTTTCGAAATTCATGTGCGGAATTACATTTGAAATTTACCACGAGCTTTGCGGTGAAGGAAAACATCGTGAGGAAACCTGCACAAACCTGCGAAGCAATTCAATGGTGCGTGTGAAATTCCCAATCCGCACTGGGCCCGCGTGGGAACTACGGCCCAAGCCCTCTTGTTCTGAGAGGAGGCCTGTGCCCAGCAGTGGGACGTATATAGGCTGGGATGATGATGATTACTGCTATCATCATAAAATACAAATTAC
This sequence comes from Choristoneura fumiferana, assembly GCF_025370935.1. NCBI lineage: Eukaryota > Metazoa > Arthropoda > Insecta > Lepidoptera > Tortricidae > Choristoneura > Choristoneura fumiferana. Next base: position 8,951,297 of record NC_133490.1, on the reverse strand, counting down.
GAAAAAAATAATGCAAACAGCTTCATTCACTGTGAACTGTAAAAAGTAAAGTATTACAAGGCAGCCGCGTTAATTTCGTGTTTTGACATTGCATTGAGATCTATGTCGCACTGTACACGCGAGTCGAGTTCATAAACTTGTGAGCAAAATGTTATCAAAAATATCTGAACACGCTTCTGCGTCGTTAACAATAGAGTCGTGTTCAGATATTTTTGATAAAATCTTTGCTAACAAGGTTATAAACTCGACTGTTGGTACCTAATATGGACTCCTAGCCAAAACTGTTGGCAAAAAACATTAGTTTGTCTTGAAGTTTCTGAAGTTGAAACATGCATACATTCAATCACGCATCTTTCCCAAACGTATAGGGTCGAGTTTTGAAACTTCTGAGCAAAAATTTGATCAAAAAAATGCGGACATGACTCTATTATATAAATTACAGACGACCAGATGGCCTAGTGGTTAGAGAACCTGACTACGAAGCTTGAGGTCCCGGGTTCGATTCCCGTGTCGGGGCAGATATTTGTATGAAAAATACGAATGTTTGTTCTCGGGTCTTCGGTGTTTAATATGTATTTAAGTATGTATCTATCTATATAATTATATTTATCCGTTGCTTAGTACCCATAACACAAGCTTTGCTAAGCTTACTTTGGGACTAGGTCAATTGGTGTGAATTGAGCGTGTTCAGATATTTTTGATCGAATTTTGCTCAGGAGTTTTAGAACTATACTGTACGTAGAGACTATTTCGTTTCCACCTAAAAGAAGTATTATAGATTAATTAATAGTTGATAAATAATTGTTGTCGTCAAAAATCAACAAACGGTTAAGGCTGAAATTCTACTTTTCTACGTCAGACTACACACTACCATCATAAATAGCGATTCAGTATTAAGTAATCAGCATTTATTTATTGCTACAACTTTTACAAAAAAATATAAAAAATGATGCCCTGTCATGACAGGGCATGCATGCCTCCCCCCCCCCCTGCAACTCAGAAACATGTCGCTGTCACTTCATTTTTGAACTTTTGTATAAAATATATATGGCATTATAGTGACAAGGTACTGAAGGTACTACTAAAGTAAAGTATCAAAGTCAGTTTCATAGTATTGTTTGCAACAAATTTCACGCACGCTTTCACATTCGCCAAAAACCATCTTTTATCGTAAATATAATTCAAAACTAACTCCAGGTCTTAATACAAAACCTAGAAGCTAGCGTGGACCAAAGGAAAAACCTTAAAAACTACAGCGCAATACTGGCAGCTTCAAAAGTAATTAAAAAAAAACTTGATTCAAAATAAAAACAAAAGCTTCTAAATTTGAAAACTCTTTTTTCTGATAATTAAATGGCGACGTCAAAATTCTGGCTGATCAAAGAGGGGAGCTAAAAATGTCCCCCGGCTGGGGGGAGGGGGGTTCGTTTCTTTGTCCCGCGTTATCTATACAATTATTTGAAGAAAGTAAAGTCTCGCAAAAAGATAGGAAGGCTGGACGCCCGCTCCTAAGTTGGGAGCGTCGCCTGTTTTGAAATGTCTTTATATTTTATCCATAGGCTAGGTAGAGTGCATAGTCGTAAAAGAGCAACACGCCATGATAGCCTAAAAAGTTTGAAGACGTTATCTTTAATATTTGTTTTACAATGAGTTTTTTTTATTCTCGCGGGATGGGAGCTACCATATTTTTTTTATTTCACTCAGCTTCAGCTATTGAATACAATGTATCTTACATGTAAAATAAGAAGAAACTAATGGTACTGTATTCAAATAAAATTTACTTAATAGCAACGGATGGCACATATTATACCAATACCTATCATATAAAATAAAGTAGTGATAACATTTGACTTTGACTAATATAGAAAAAAACTTAACTTCCAAGAATTTTTAATACGTGTGGTAGTTCCGCATTTTATTTTAGTTAAATGTCACTGCAGATCATAACACTCTTTCGCATTCATGTCTAAGACAGAAATAGTGCTTCATCATCATCATATCAGCCGTAGGACGTCCAATGTTTGTACATAGGTCTCCCCCAAAGACCTCCATTTGCTTCGGTTGGAACCCAAAGCTTTAACCAGTTCATCCGTCCATCTAGTCGGTGAACGACCTACGCGTTTGCCGATCCGCAAATCAGTGTTTACATAATCAAAACATAGTAAAATAACATAATTATTTATTTCCAGGCCACTTGAGAGCACCACCGCCTTCGCCGGACGCCCTACAAAAACGATCCGCGAAAGGGGAGCCGCGGCAAAAATGACGCTCCCAAATAAAATAAATACTCGCCCAAATAACTCGGATCTTCCTCGCCCCCGCTTCCCCCAACAAACTGGGCCACGGAAGAGGGAAGTGAAGCTTTACGAGGGGTCTACTAGTCTGGTCGAGTTATAACTGTCTTCAACAGTAAGGTCTCTGAGTAAGCTATATAGATTGCGCTAGTTCCAAGATTTACAAGGGAAAAATAATGAGTTCGAATTTTGAATTGTTGTGCGAGGAATGTTTCCGAAGGATTCGAATATGGAATGTCGTTTATGGTAATTTAAAATGTACTGGCTAATGTTCTCCTAATTTCCGACTTTTTCTAACTAATGCAGTGTTTATGATCTACATAGACGAGAGTCATATTCATATCAAAGTTTTGTAATTTTGGTAGTTACTTAAGCATACTTAAAAGTTCTTTGTTCGGCAATATTTCTTACAAGTGATTTGTGCTTATTCTTTATACATATTATATAGAACTCGAGGAAATTCTTTTTTTTTATAGCCAAACTCTTGGTCAACGAAATCTAAGTTTGTTTTTGATGTACTGGATGTTAAAAAATTTCAATAAAGCAATGTTTTCTTTTTCTTTACACGTCTTACCTTGACGTGAGTAGACATGATATTTTTTTTTTAATGAAAACTTGTGTGCAAACATTTCTGTCTGTAGTCAATCTATTCTAAAGAAATAAAAATGTGTTTATTTGTTCAATCTGTTTAAATTAAAATTGATGTCAGTGGCCAATCTGTTCTGAATAAAAATTTGTGTATTTGGTCAATCAGTTTAAATTAAAATTGGTGTCAGTGGTCAATCTGTTCTGAATAAAAATGTGTGTAAATGGTCAACCTGTTTTAAATATTTATGTCAGTGGTCACAAGTAGGAATTTTGTATACCTATTTTGTGGCACACTTATATAATTACTTTCATTTGCTCCAATCAATTTGTGCCAGATGTAATTTCATGAAATCATCTAAAAGTAGGACCTATTATCTCACCTCGACCTTATAAGTCGCACTGTAGGGCACAGGCTTCCTCCCAGAATGAGATAGCTTGAGCCGTAGTTCACATGCACGCCCAGTGCGGATAGAGAACTTTACACACCATTGTATTTCTTCACATGTGTGTGCAGGTTCCTGACAGTGTTTTCCTGAACGTTAGTGGTTCAATTTTGTATTACATTTGTAGGTTAGGTACATTCCTTTATTTTATCTCGTAGACTTAAGAATCGTAAGGGTCTACGCGCTACGCAGGATTGCTACACCGTATTACTTGTACACTTACAGCTCAGACTCATGCGGAAGGTACAACATCTTAACGTATTAATAAGAGGAATTGTATTTTTAACCCCCGACGCAAAAAGAGGGGTGTTTTAAGTTTGACCGCTTTGTGTGTCTGTCGGTGGCACCGTAGCTCTTAAACGGGTGGACCGATTTGAATGCGGTTTTTTTATTTGAAATCAGGTTTTCTAGCGTTGGTTCTTAGACATGTTTCATCAAAATCGGTTAAGCCGTTTTAAATTTGGTATTAGCGTGCCGAGCATTGGGACGTTTACCTTATGCTATTTTAGAAGCTTTTATTTAACTTGCAATGTATGTACGGGTCAAATTTTGGAAGTTAAATTTGACCAACTTCCAGTGGTCAGACTGACTTGAAATGTGGCATTCTTATGTAAATCTGGTGACAATATAATAATCTGGTAGTGACAACGATGGTGGTGGTAGCCATGCACGATCGTCTTCATAGGACAGAACTCCTCAACGGTTGGAACCGACTTGATATTTAGTACGGTACTGTGTTTAGGATAACAATGCAAGTACATACAGTCAATATAAAGTACAACGAGCAAAAAAGTTTGTATAAAAAAAGGATTTTTTAACAAAAGAGTTTAGTCGAAGTCGCGCGAGCAGAGCGGTGGCGCGCAGTGCGCCTGTTGCAGCAGCCGCCGAGTCGCGTTGCTCCTAAGAAGAAGGGCTACGAATTAGCCCGAAACATGTCGAGCTAAGCTCGGTTTAAGACGTGAGTTATCCGTTACAATATCATTTAATATGAGTGAGTTTCACGGCCGTGGCCGTATAAGCCGTGGTGGCCTAGTGGTGTGACCTATCGCCTCTCAAGCAGAGGGTCGTGGGTTCAAACCTCGGCTCGCACCTCTGAGTTTTCGAAATTCATGTGCGGTATTACATTTGAAATTTACCACGAGCTTTGCGGTGACGGAAAACATCGTGAGGAAACCTTCATAAACCTGCGAAGCAATTCCATGGTTCGTGTGAAGTTCCCAATCCGCACTGGGCCCGCGTGGGAACTATGGCCCAAGTCCTCGTGTTCTGAGAGGAGGCCTGTGCCCAGCAGTGGGACGTATATAGGCTGGGATTGAGTTTCACAGTAGTTACATGTTCAAAATATCTTTTTTAATCCTACATTGAAATCAGCTCGGGAAATTGTCATCCGGCGGAAATTGCCGGCGCCCGCGCGTGACCGGACGCCTTCATAGCCGGTTCTGTTCCCGCCCACTTATATTTTACATTATTTTCTTATATAACTAAGGGGCCGCGTTTCACTAAAAATTCTTTAAAGATATTTAATGCATTTTCATCACACTTGCTCGTAAACAGTGTCGTAACATGCAGGCTACTTTGGTTGCAACCCCCCAAATAAAACCCTCGACCTTAATGTGCTTGTCATGAAACCCGTGGTCGGTAAATGAGTCATTGCGCGTACTAATTTTGTTGTCATGAAGCCCAAGGTCGGCAAATGAGTCAATGTACGTACTGATACACAGGCACGCCACCACCACCCACACGCACACGCACGTCAGGCGCATGCTGCGGGAGCGGCGCTGCCAAGAGCGCAGCCTAAGGTATCGGCAATAAACTATTTGGAAGAATTATAATTTTTTTCTTTTACAAATATAAAAATGCGCAAATGTGATGAAAAACATTGTATTTCGCACGGGTGGCACTAGAATTAAGAACGTCGAGTCATTAAAGCCCTCAGTCTTCGATTTCGGGCTTCTAATAGACTCTCGTTCGTAATTCCTTATTTACCGCCCTTATGACACAACGTACTATTTCATAAGGAAAATTTGGACCTCAAACGTAATTATTCGACACCCAAAGTGCCAATCAATTGTATTAAATTAGTCCCATTTTCAAGTCTATTATATGGGACTTTATTATTTACTGTTAAAGTAATTGATGTGCTGGCAAAACTATATTTATCCATATATAATATCTAATACCTTAAACGAGCAATTCTTGTATATATGCATATACCTATATATATATTTCGGAGATCTCGGAAACGGCTCCAACGATTTCAATGAAAATTGGTATGTGGGGGTTTTCGGGATGACAAATCGACCTAGCTTGGTCTTATCTCTGGGAAAACGCTTGGTACCAAGTTTTAGCCCAAGCGGAACTCGGTCGCCCAGATATTTAGTATTTGTTTAGAAAGGGGGGAGGAAGAGATTTATTTACAAATATTCAAAACACCGGCAAATAAATTAGGCCCCAGTCAGCATAATGTTGCGGCAAGCACGACGCTGTTTTTCAGTGGAGTTAATTTGGACACATTTAAAACTAAACACAAACACATTACCTGCGCTGTGCACTGTTATGCTGCGCTGTCGACTGTACTTTGTGACCTAAATAATTAAAAAGCTGAAGTTATTATAAATTGTACACGTTTCAATACTTCATCAAACACAAGTTTACGCCGATTCGCGAACTCGCAATATGAGGGGAGATATTGTAAGGTTTCAATAAATTCGCGTTCTTCGTTCAACTTTTGTTGGGACTGCTTCTTAAAATTCAATATCGACTGGAATAATATACATGAGAAGGTTTTGCCCGCGACTTCGTCCTCGTGGAATTCGGTTATCGCGCGCTGTTGGTTATATCACTCTCTGACCCAAAAACTATCTCTATGCAATCGTTTCGACGTGAAAGACGGACAAACATACAAACACACTTTCGAATTTATAATATTAACATGGATGTGCCTTTAAGGCACTATAGCGTTTACACGCGGTTTCGCTCACATGAACCATTAGAGCAGGTACCTATTATACTGAACCTTTCTAGGGCTCTGTACTTTCGGCAAAGAGAGAAGGAAAGCGACAGAGAAAAAAAACATTTATTCGTCACATTTAAGGTTTTTTTATAAAGAAGAAACGGAAACAGAAATGTTGGTTGGAAATCTATAGGTATGTACCTTGCTTGCTAGACGAAGACGGTTGCGATTAAGGCCGCCTATTGCTTAGGTGCCTGAAAATCTCTATATAGTACCTGTGTTTTCTGTATTATTGGTGTTCAATAAAAAGTCATTGTATCGTGTGTTTGTTTTCCATTCGTCTGTCTATCCATCCTTCCGTCTGACCCATCAAAAACGCGTGGCGATACCACACCGAAATTAAATCAAATCTGCTAAGGAGCAGTGAAAAATCAAACTTCTAAGTCAACGCATTCAAAAGAAGAGTTGGTAAATAGTATCATCATCATCATCATCACTTATAGCAGTCCACTACTGCACATAGGCCTTCCCCAAGGTTCACTAATGTTTCGTAACTAACGTTTGGCAACCTGATTCATTTCGCAACTGTTTAATATTTCTGAAACTGTAAATATTTCAGGATTTTTATGAAACCTAACCTAACCTAAAAGGCTCTACACGATGGCCTTGAAATAAATTCTGAAATATTTACAGTTTTAGAGTTGGCGAAATGAAAAGTTGGGAAATGGATCAGGTTGTCAAACGGTAGATGCGAAATGAAAGGATACCCTCCCCCCCAATGACCGCCATTGCGCCCTGTCGTCGGCTCGACGCATCTTCTACCAGCAGCATCGTAAATCGTCACTCCACCTGGCTTGACGTCCTATCACGTTTGCTGAGCCGCGGTCTCCACTCAAGAACGCATTAATCCACCGAGTTAGTAAAGTTGGTAATCATCATCATTGCGGCCTATATACGTCCCACTGCAGGGCACAGGCCTCCTCTCAGAATGAGAAGGCTTGGGCAGTAGTTCCCACGCGAGCACAATTCGGATTGGGAACTTTTGGTACACACACTAAATCAATTTCTAAATTACTTCACCGGTGTGTGCTGGCCTCACGTAACACTCACGCTTTAAGCAGCGTTTCCACCAGAGATGTGCGAGGATGTGTTGCGAGGATTATCTATGTTTTTCATTAACCAATAGCGACGCCTTATTTCCACCAGAGATTGCTGTGCGAGGATGTGTAAATCGTTTCTGTTTTTCTCGTTACAATCAGTCTTTTCCACCAGAGGTGTTCTCGTGCGACGGGAGAGTGTAGTAGCCCTGCTGTCCTATACGTTTCATTGGTCATCATCATTGATATAAAGGTTGCAGTTTTCGAAAACAATCACGTAACACTCACGCTTTAAGCAGCGTTTCCACCTGCGAGGATTGGTGTTTTCACCAATAGAAACGCTTCAAAGCTGCTGAGGATGTGTAAATGAAGCGTTTCTGTTGGTTAATGAAAAACAGATCCCTCGTTACACATCCCCAAACATTATTGGTGGAAACGCTGCTTTGTTGTTGGTAAACGTTAAAGATGAATTTTGTAAAGTTCCCACGCGAGCGTACAAAGCCGCCAGCGTAAGCTAGTCGTCTACATAAACAAATCCAACCCCTACCAATTCAACATGGTCAAAAGGTTAAAAAGCCCACAATCCGCCCGTCTCGAGCGCTCAACAAACAAACGATTACCAAAGAAATTATTTAAACTGAGGAAATTGGAAAACTCATAACAACCCGTTTTTAGTAGGTTTGCCGATTGATTTGTATTCCTGAAGATAAGTAATTACGCCACTCGGGGCCAGATCCATAAATCCGGGGGGGCGCCCGGGAAAAAAGGGGGGGCTCTTCTTATATTTAAATATCGAACCCCTTCCTGGTAGGTGCCACGGTTTTTCCAGTAAAAGGGGTAAGTGACAGAAGCAGGGCACAGGGAAAGTATGGAGACGGTTTCATTTTTTGAATTGTTTTTTTATACAAAATTATGTGGCCAGTAGTAAATAGATAAACGACATTGTTTTTCGACGGTTTGTAGGTACTTGTCTAATGTCTTACTTAAATGTTCACGGAAGAGAAAAAATAATGTTTTTTTTCCTGTGCTATGGGTATGTATGATATGATACTGTCACTGTTTGTTCCTACAAAATAAACAGAGACGGATACAATAATATCCTACACTTCAAGTAAACGCAACTTAATAAAAATTGTGAAACTAGTTCTTATTGATGATATGTGTCCATTTATTATCAGATGGCCCACTTATGTTAACCCGTATCATCCTACTAATATTATAAACTAGTCGCATGCCTCGACTTCACAACTGAGACTAAGGGGCTGTTTCACCATCCATTGATTAGTATTAACTGACGGTTAAATGTGATGTCTTCTCCGTCCATTCGAACAAAACAAATAGAGACGGCTTCACATTTAACACTAATCAATGGATGGTGAAACAGCCCCTAAATCTATCCTGCTAACATTTTCTTTCATACAAACCTTCTCCGCACAATTACAAACACAGCAAAAAAAATAAACAAAAAGGTGCAACCATTCTGAAATAGGTAATTCACAAACATACATTTCTTCTTTTAATTTTTATTATTTATTTAATTTAATAGATGAGGAACTTTGTTACTCAATTCATGCAATAAAATCGAATCGTTTTACATGAATTTTGGTATGGAGTTAATTTAAGCCCCGGGAAAGGACGTAGGATAATTCTCATCCCGGAAAATTGCATAATTCCCGTGGAATAGCGATAAATTAATAGAAATGAATTAAGTCTATTTTAAAACAAGAAGTTAATGTTACAAATTTGATTTTTAATACAAGTTTTTTCCGCTGACTGTTCTTACATTGTCATCCAAGTTACATAAGATGTACATACCAAATTCAAGTCAATCCGACCACTAGAAATGGGTCACTACAGACTTGCAAGATTTGACCCGACAACAACAAACAGCGCAAGTTAAATGTCATCATCATCATCAATCATCCTCATCCCGGCCTACATAGGTCACACAGCTGGGCACAGGCCTCCTCTCAGGATGAGAGTGCTTGGGGCGTAGTTCCCACGCGAGCCCAGTGCGGATTGGGAACTTCACACACACCATTAAATTGCTTCGCAGGTTTGTGCAGGCCTCCTCCCGATGTTTTCCTTCACCGTAAAGCTCGTGGTAAGAAGTTAAATGCGAGAAAAATAAATGTGTCGACTCCACAGCAGCCCCTGTTCCGTCTCAAGATGGACTTAAGAAGCAAAAAGGAAAGAGTCCGCGGCCCACCCACCCCTCGTCGGAACACAGAATAATAATCGCCAAAAGAAGGGAGGAAAAATATAAATAGCTCTATCCACCTCCCTAGATATTAAAATTTGTACAGCCGCCTTTCAATTTTGTTAAAATAAAATTACGGAAGGGTAAATGCTTGGAGCATTTTCTTTGTATTGTATCTCTTATTTAATACAAGATTCTTGAATATATAAGGTTACACGGAAAATTCGGTGTTTTGACCTCTTTTTGCCTGTGGATCTAACAGCGGTAGGTACAGTTTGCTTTTTTATACCTACCTGTTTTATTTGACAGTGGGATAAATTTGTTTATATTTTTATTGTAAGGATGTACATTATACCTACTTACAATTAGCTATCTTTTCTATACACGCACGAAGCTACAAGACACAGTCCATGTAGGTAGGTGTGGTAGGTAAGTACTACATTATGTTGTAATAATTAACATATTGTATTGAATAATATTCAGATAGTTTTAAAGAAAGAAAATACATTTATTCACAACACAAGACACAATAATAGTATTAGGTACAAATAAACAACACAAAGGTATGTGTCATTGCGGTTGTGAATCGGACACTGGCTTAGCATAATGCTGAAGCGTTAAAAACACCCTAACGCTGATTTTCAGCCAGCACCGTCGGTGACCCTTGGACCGGTGTACTCATTGTTAACTGCATAACTACCTAAATAGATTAGATCAGCGCTTCTTAACCTTTTTCAGTCCGCGGACCACTAGAAAATCAAGCACAATTTCAACGACCCCTTAATTAAAAACACAGGAAAGACAATTTATTTTAGTACTAAAAAACCCCCGTGTGGTGTCGGGTTAGAATTACGCTTCTCGATCTCTTCCGTCGATGTCGTAAAAGGCGACAAAAGATATAGGTTAGGGTATATACCGTAGGCGACAGGCTAGCAACCTGTCACTATTGTACCGTTTTTGTCTAATTTTAAACTTAAAATATTGTTGTGTCTTGTGTAGTGTTGTCTATTGCCGTGTTGTGAATAAATGTATTTCTTTCTTTCTTTCTTAGTCCAATTAGTTTTAAAAAAGTTTTCAATTTTGAAACTGTTGGCTAAATATGCAAGCTTTTAAAGCGTCACTTCATAACCAATAAAAGAAAAGAAAAAACGCGCAATTTTTTTTTTGCTATTTGAATTTTGAACAGATTGCCTGTCGCGAACGTTTTAAGAAGTAATATTGTAATTTTGAACAAAACATTGTTTTTTTTTTCCTCACATTCAAAGTGAAAAGTAGTGGTGGCCTCGGCCTTACTAGTTTGCTATTCGATTCGTTCGGAACTTTAAACATAAGATCGGTTTTCATTTTCTTTCTCATTTAAATCCTTAGGAAACGAAGAAAACCGATGAGTTCCGAGCGACATTAACATTCTGGTTGTAGTTACAGCGGCCAAGGTGGTCAAAAATATCGGAACTAAAAGAAATAGAAATATCTATTATCAAGGTATTTGAGTTTATGTTTCGATATTTTTGATCACCGCTCGAAAATATCTGATGCCGACGTACTGTATATTATTATGTAAAAGTGTCTTTCGAAAAGATTTTGTTACAAATATCATTCTAGTACCTATAATCTTTTTTTCCTGGCTGTATTTTTTGTCGACCGCACTTGCATTGTATGTATGTAAAGTCTTTATTGAACAAAAAAATAAACAAAACCAATCGACAAACTGAGATACAAACTACTTTGTACGAATACAAAGGCATTGCAAACTAATCCTTACTAAATTCCAAGTCAAACCGATCACTGGAACTTGATAAAACTAAACTTGCAAGATTTGAAAAACATACACAAACTACGACCATTGTATTTCAAATAAAACATTGAATAAAAAGACAGGTCAAGATTACCTTATTTCTAATAAAAATATAAAAATAATAACAAAATTGCGGGTAGACCAACAACCGGCAAGCTCGCCTACCCTCTTAACCAACATAACTCGACCTCCCATTCCCTTCCAACTAACTCGCACCAGAGCTCTCACTCGCTGGCCGTTCTGCATCGCGCTATCGAAGTTTTTCAAACTATTACTTATAAATATATAGGTGGTGTAGGGGTACTCGGGGACCGGCTTCCCGGGGGTAGTCAGTTCGTCAAGCTGAGCTAAGTTGATGACCAGATAAATGTGCTAATTACATCAGGTCAGCTGCACATTGGATGGATCTCTAAGACTGAGATACCCCGAGAGGCGATTTCGTTCCCACTTTTTGCTGGCTCCAGTCAAGTGAGAAGGTAGGCAAGTGTTTTTATTACAAGCTTTTTTCAGACTACTTTTTACCCGGCTGCCCGAAGAAGGGTAATTTTTTTCGTTGGTACCTATGTAAGTAAATATATTTCTTTGCTCCTCTCCACAGCCGAACGGCTGAACGGATTTCAACATTATGAGGTATATAGATTCGTCATAATTAAGTGTTGGAGTGACACAGGGTAAGATATTATTTCAATATGGCGTCTGCGAAAAAAATATGGGGGAGGATTAATCTCTTTTTAGGGTTCCGGAGCCAAAATGGCAAAAACGGAACCCTTATAGTTTCGCCATGTCTGTCTGTCTGTCCGTCCGTCCGCGGCTTTGCTCAGGGACTATCAATGCTAGAAAGCTGTAATTTTGCACGGATATATATGTTAACTATGCTGACAAAAATCTAAAATTCAAAAAAAAATTTTTTTAGGGTACCTATCATAGACGTAAAGTGGGGGCGATTTTTTTTTCATATCCAACCCTATAGTGTGGGGTATCGTTGGATAGGTCTTTTAAAACCAGGGGTTTGCTCAGACGATTTTTCGATTTAGTGATGTGTTTGCGAAATATTCAACTTTAAAGTGCAAATCTAAAATCTAAACCGGTGGGTGGAAAAATTTGAAAAAATTCAGTATATCAAGCTTTCAAGGAAAACTATAACGGCTAAGTTTGCTTGAGAATTATTAGTAGTTTATGAGTAAATAGCAGCCTAAGGTATAAAATATACCTAAACTTGGAAGATTCCGTATAAAATACGAAATCCTTAGAAAAATATTACTTAATTTTTTCGTAATGGCTACGGAACCCTATTTTGGGCGTGTCCGACACGCTCTTGGCCGGTTTTTATGTACTTTAACAATGTGAGCCCATTCCAAATATAACACAGGGTCGGGTTTTTTAGACGGGTTTTTAGCCGGGTTTTTTACGCAGTAGGTGCGCGTAAGTTTTTTTTTATTTTCATACCTAAATAAATATCTGTAGCTAGATTTTTTATAAGGACGTTACTTTTTCTTTTACAAATGCTTGTTTTAATATTTCCTTACATTATTTCAAAGAAACAATCCAATCGGAAGGCCTAGGTATCGCTGGTTGGATGAAGTAGTCAAAATACCAATTGGCGGAGTCTTGTGTCGGAGGCCAAGATCCACTTTGGGTCGCTGAGCCGGCGAAGTAAGTAAGTATTTCAAAGAAACACTATTTTCCTCGACGGAAATTGGATGCCTTTCTTGTATCGTTGCAACCACTACTTCCGGAGCTCAGCAATAATGTGTTTTTAATTTGTTGTCATTGGCAAACAGCTAGTTAAATAAGGAAGCTCCATTGTCAACGTTATAAAGCGATCTATTATCATCATAACAGTCGTAGGACGTCCACTGTTGGACATAGGCCTCCCCCATAGACATAGACCTCTAGTCGTTCGGTTGGAAGCAGCCTGCATCCACCGTGAACCCGCGTCTTTAACCAGGTCATCCGTCCATCTCGCTGGTGGACGTCCTGCGCTGCACCTGCTTATCCGCGGTCTCCATTCGTAAACTTTTCGGCCCGATCGGCCATCTGTTCTCTGTGCTACCCATTGCCACTTCAATGAACTAAATCGCTTGCCTATGTCGGTGATTATCTGATTATTATATTGACCACAATCCGAAAAAAATGTTGGCTTTTTTACCTACGTCCACACTAACAAAATAATTACCATCCGTGCTCATTCACGCTTCGCTGCCACTGCCACAGATCCAATATCTATACTTAAAAAGTTTAAGCCGACCCGAGAAAGTGAGATTTCCCGTGAGTGAAAATGTGCGAAGTTTCAGTTTGTCCAACTTAGAGCGCGCAACTTTAGTTCGGGCATCTTTCGGAACGTTGGCAGAAAAACACTTTTTTTTTATTCTTAAAGGACTTCAACCGAGAAGCAATTAATAAAACCACGTCTCATTTCCAGTCTAATACGTCCACTGAATACGCCTCTCGCAATAAGTGGGCGTGCGCTGTTTATAATGCTGAATTTCATTGAAAAAAATTCTGATAGTAGAACGAGCTAAGATTTCCATCGAAAATAGCTCCCAGTAGCCTTCTGCATACAAACGGACAAGGTCACCGCGCTATAAAGAAATAATTATTTTTTAACTTTTTTCAACTGTTCAAAACATTGTTGAACATGAAAATTAGTATACTTACTGAAGTATATTACTTTTAGATCCCTTTCAAGTTATACCATTATTTAGGTCCCAAAGTGTGAAAGTTAGGTAGGTACTTACTTGGGTACTTATTACACTATAATGTTGTATCTAACTGAAGTTTGCTCTTAGTAATTCGTATGAGTGTTGGATTGTCCATAAAAAAAATGTTATTTTGTTTGTAAAGTGTGTTATTACAATTATTACTTTTTATTAAAAAGATCCTTACCTACTTAAGTATAAAGCAGCACCATTACCATGACCGTAACTAATTCACTGACTGACACAACGCTTAGCCCGAACCCATTCCCTATGGTCGGTTTTTTTTTTTTTTTTTTTTCTTTATTGAGGAAAACAAACAGCAATACAATCATACATGAAGCTAGTATACATGCAGGTAATTCATGAGCCAGTAAAGTTTTCACTGATATGACTACACTTATTAGGAAAATATTATGCACAAAGTAAGTTAAACAACAAACGAAAGGAATGATGACAATATCTTTTTTTTTTTTTTTAAGACAAACCTAATGCCTTGAATACATGCAGAAAACAGGCACTAAACAACTACAAAGTGCTTCTTATTGCGGCCACATAACTATTATACTTTTGATGAAAAATATCAGTATGGTTATAATCACTATTATGTGTGGAACAAGCTCTTATGAGAAAGCGATTCCTTGCATAGTTACACCTACAAGACATAACAGCAAAAGTTTTTTTTTTTTTTTTTATTCGACTGGATGGCAAACGAGCAAGTGGGTCTCCTGATGGTAAGAGATCACCACCGCCCATAAACATCTGCAACACCAGGGGTATTGCAGATGCGCTGCCAACCTAGAGGCCTAAGATGGGATACCTCAAGTGCCAGTAATTTCACCGGCTGTCTTACTCTCCACGCCGAAACACAACAGTGCAAGCACTGCTGTTTCACGGCAGGATTAGCGAGCAAGATGGTGGTAGCAATCCGGGCGGACCTTGCACAAGGTCCTACCACCTGCAAACAAAAGTATTTTGATATTAACTTGAAAGGTATACATAAGTACATATCTTTGGGTAACAATGCAATTTCAATTGTCAAAAATTACAGTC
>NC_133490.1:8897541-8932383 GCF_025370935.1 Choristoneura fumiferana | reverse complement strand
TTCGATAAGTCTATGCAACAAATGTGTGCTCAGACAGCTCCTCCACCTCCACGTTCTAAGAACATACACACATCAAACAAACCCAACTACCACAACCACACTACGCAGACGCGTTTCGAACTCAACCAGAGTTCGTCATCAGAGCAACACCGTTCACCAAGCTACCAACTGTTAGACAGATGCTACCAGGTATTGTGTGTTACTTGTTTCATAGACGTAGACAGGTGTAGGTGGGAAAGGTCGCAGATGAGCCAAATACCTAATCTAACTAATCCAATACTAATATTATAAATGCGAAGTGTGTGTGTTTGTATGTTTGTCCGTCTTTTACGTCGAAACGGAGCTACGGATCGACGTGTTTTTAATCCCCGACGCAAAAAGAGGGGTGTTATAAGTTTGACCGCTATGTGTGTCTGTATGTCTGCATGTGTGTGTGTCTGTCTGTGGCACCGTAGCTCTTAAACGGGTGGACCGATTTGAATGCGGTTTTTTTTTACTTGATAGCAGGTTTTCTAGCGATGGTTATTAGACATGTTTTATCAAAATTGGTTAAGCCGTTTTTGAGATATAGAACTTTTTTGGCATAGAGATAGTTTATGGGCCAGAGAGTGACATAGGCTACTTTAAAGTAAAGTATGCTCAGACCAACCTGCAACCACTTCAATGGACTAAGAATCTTAAGCGAATATATTTTTGTATAAGTAACTTCAATTTGTATAAGATTTATATGGACTAATTTCTTTTAACATAACATACATTAGGTATATCATTTATAATATATAATAATATGTGTAAATGTTAAATTATGTGGCGGCGAGCGAGCGAAGCGAGCGAACAAGACGAAACCGCAGAATCGACTTGGATAGGTTAGGTACGGTGGCCCCGCTACGGCGGGGCTTCTATTTTCTGCTTTGAGGTACAAAAGGCAACGAACGTACCTATTATGAAATGAGTTTATTTTTGTTAAAGAATAAGAGCACTTGTAAATCTTCTCAAATTGTAAACAAATACATGCGACTCGTTGCGGTATTCTGTACCCCTAGTGTAATTTTTCGGTTACAAAATACGTCTCGATCGCGTTCGCGTAAAATCTCAATTTGTATGGAAACACGAACATCGCAAACGTTCCGCTAGAGGCGCTGTTCGTGTTTCCATACAAATTGAGATTTTAACGCTAACGCGATCGAGACGTATTTTGTAACCGAAAACTTACGCTAAGGGCACTGAATGCAGCACGCTCATTGGCGGGCCGGCCGGTTACGGCGCGTGCGCGCTCTCGTTCCCGCGCAGCACACCACGAGTGTGTTGCTAATTTTCATTAAAAAAGACGAATTATTAATTTAGTTGCTAAGTTGCTATTATTTACGATGCTCTTTATTGGGTATTGATTTTGATTAAATTAGTAGACAGATATTGAAGCCAAAGATATTAGTCGCCAAATCATCAATTTTGAAGATAATATATTTATCGGTAGCTGAGCAGAGTTACCTATATTATTTGTTGTTTGTAAATTGTCGCTCGATTTTGCATAATGTCTAATAGAAGCTGTTCTATTAACCCGTTGCTTACATACAAAAACACATGTTCCGTTGCGGATGCTAAATAAAGCTTTAGTCGCTGCACTTATTATTTCCGCTAATTAATTTGAAAGCTCAATTTGAAGTGCGTTTTCTTTTTTTATATGATTGCTGGCCATGGATACAGAAGTTCGTTTTGTACCGTCCCTCTCGCTCTCGTATTACATAGTATGTGTCAGAGGGAAGTGTCGAACGACACGAACTTCGAATTTAGTAGTTGGTAGCCCTGCAGCCTGCAGATGCATTTTCAGCTTCATGAATTTTCGAAACGAATAAGGAATAGTAGATTGATAACCAAGGGTGGAAAGTGACCCATTTCAGCCGAGATTTTTCTGGCGCTCGAACGAAGTGAGAGTTAGACACTCTACTTTTCATTTCGACTGTGAGGAAAGTAAAATACTATAATAAATAGACTAATAATAAATTTAATTTACTTATATCCAACCTCCAACGGTACCTTTTCGACCTGGCCACTTGCCACGGCCGACTAATAATAAAAAACGAGTTGGTCACGACCAAGCAGCTTATATACAAAACTGGAGGTTGAACGCCGAACGAAGAAGTTTGACCTTTATTACTTATTTATATATTCCATAATGAGTTCCATCTCTTTCTTAACCTAACTAAAGCAAGAGTTGAAACATGTTCGGGACGTAATAAAGATCAAATTTCTTGTTTCAAACGGATGTTCGGCGTTCAACCTACAGTGTTGTATATAACCTCCTTGGTCACGACGTGCATCTAGATGGCCATGCCGAAACGTGAAAAAAAAGTGTCATTGACGTAACTCAATTATCTTCGACTCAAAAAAAAAAAAAAAAATACTTTCCACCCTACAGATGAAAACGCAATTTTCCACCCGGCTATCTACCCATAAGCATTAAACTTTCCGAACAGGAGAGATGAAAAATAAAATGCGATAAGTATGTATTTTTTTTCTTGCAGTGCAGTGATTGCATTGTATTCATGTAATAATGGGCGGCGGTGATCTCTTACCATCAGGAGACCCACTTGCTCGTTTGCCATCCAGTCAAATAAATAAAATAAATAAATAATAAATAAATAAATAATAAAAATAAGGATAAAAAAACAGACAAGGCTGCATGGTTCACATCACAGGCATGGTTACTTACTGCCTTTGCCTTTCCCTGTGGGATAATAGTAAAAAAATCTCAACTGTCAAGTCAAATTGTTTTTTTTTTACAATAATTCCCAATTTCCAACTAACGTCCGTACCCTTTTAGTTAACTTTGAAGAAAATGTTATTTACCTTTTGGCTGAATATATTGACAAAAACGATATCAAGATATCGATATCGATATCAATGCTTCACATTATAAATTAAAACTATTGCATATAGGTATGTGTATAAATGAAATGTAAATAATTGTAAAAGTTGTAAACTAATTGCCAGTGTCCCTTTCCTGGGTTATTTCAATCGCTCCACAAAAGAGATAGTCAAAATCACGCAATCTGACGTGACATTGGCAAAGTGCCTCGCAGCAAATGCCGTATAAACAAAAAAAAAACAATTTAATTTTTTAATTTACTTTAATTCCCAATTTGTGTTTGTTGTGGTATCTGAGAACTATTACGGAAACTATGGAGCCACGTACTTCGCGAAAAGATTATATAAATCACCACTACTCTGGTCCGAGGAAAAATAGAAAGCGAATTCAAGGACAAATGAGACGGTATCACGGAGAAAACAAAAGGTATGCGTGGAACGTGGAAGTTTAGTAGGTACTACAATACAATTCCAACCATCTTCTTCGTGATAAATGTTATAGTCATATTTAGAGATATTTACGTTGTGTTGTGTTGTACTGTAGGTAGGTACCTGCACATCACAAACACTATTGCAGATTGCGGCATGCCTTCCAAAACATAACATTTCCTTAATCAAAGAACCTTTCTTATAATTTGCTTGTTGTAGCCGTACTAATGAAGTATGGTACAAGAAAAACAATACAGACAACGATCCGAGTTCTGGGTAAGTAAAACATAAACCACCTTCAAATGCAATGAAATTATTATTATAAAATTTCTTGTTTTTTTTTCTATATTTGGTTTATAAATATTGGTGCCCATACCACAGAATAAGTAATACTAAAACTACTACATACAAGTTAACAAGTACCCTTATTAAAATTACGCGTTTAATGTAATTACGAGTAAATATAGATATACTATCAATGACATAAGAAGAATATCCCATAGACTAATCAAAGAACTAACTTTGAATAACCACTCATAAAAAGTACAAAATAAGTTAATTTAAAACACTAGCGCCATCTATTTGTGCTGTGCCTAACTAACCGTGCGCGTTAAAAATATAAATACCTCACATGTATTAAAGGGGTTGGAGGAGCCCGAACGGAGTACGAGGTGTGATCCAAAAGTAATGATAATTGAAAATATGTATTTCCGGAATAAAATTAAAACAAGTTGCATTAGTAGCTGTATACATTCCTTAGTAAAATATAAAAAAAAACATGAAAAATAACATGTAAGTAATAGAGATTTGCAGCTATTTATTCACGCGCGGTCGGAATCATTACGCAAAAATAGAAAAAAATAGATGAGAGCAGTAATTAAATACGCCTGCTTGAAAAAAAAGTCTATTTAGGTAAAATATCCACTACAGATGAATATAGCGAAGGCCGCCCATTTATCGCCCTCACTGAAGATAATTTCACAAAAATTCAAAATCTTGTTTTGGCAGATAGAAGAATGACTGTCAGGCATGTAGTTGAGATCACGGGGCTTTCATATGGACGTATTCAAATAATCTTAACTGATCAACTGGTTTCGTCCGTTGGGTGCCCAGAATGTTAATTGCTGAACAAAAGGAAATTCGTGTTTTCTAAACAAGATGGCCATGTTAGTAGAGTTATTAGGATACAACATTGCAAAATAAATTTACTTTTTGGCCACGTGCTTTGCAATTCATACTCATTATCATTAGTTTTGGATCACTCCTCGTAGATATGCGCGCCGGTGGGCTATAAAAAACGGCGGAGACGGCGCTCCGTGACGTGACCTTGGGTCTTAGACTTTTAATGCGAGACCGATTTTATTAAATAAAAAAATTAAGAAAACCACATCTTTCCTTCCAAAGAAAGCTTTATATTTATTTTGTTTTAGCATAGACGGCATCAATAAACGGTGTCCTCAAAATTTTCAGAAGTTTTAACAAAATCAAGACATTTTCAAGGAAAATTGGAAGTACAAAGTCTCTAAATAACAATACTGTCAATATATTTTTTTGTAGTAAACAATACATATTTGTAAATAATTACTATTTATTAACCTTATTGAAACGTGCTTAAAGCCTTAGACGTTGAAAGACACGACTCGACTCGACTGAGTGAGCGAGCGATCGGGACGTGTCGTGGTGTAGCCGCGCCGCGGGTGCAAGCGGGAAAGCAAACTACGACCGGTCACGGCGGCGCGCCATACGAACTCACGGCATCATAGTATCTAGAACGGAGTGGTACTGGCAATGAAACAAGACTTTGGAGACAGAATACGTTTAATGTTCTACACGCGGTGGCTTACAGGAAATGAACACAGACAGACACATACTTATAAAATAAGTAAATAATAACCACGATGCATAGAGCTATAGAGTAAACAGTGAAGAGTGCCATTCATTATAAAATTATTTTAACTATAAGGCTCTGGGACTATACCACAGAATAAGTAATAGTACACGTACTACGAAGTGCAAAATTCGAACTTCGTATCTTGCCGTCTCGCTTATACTTATATTATTTATAACGAGAGTGAGAGGGACGACATGATACGAACTTCTAATTTCGTAGTAGCCCCAAATGTATTGCTGTTGATGCCCCAAATAAATAAAATAAATAAGTATAGGCATAACTAAAAAATTTAAATTTTCATTATTATGATTATTTGTGATGGCATTTAAGACACTCAAAAAAGTGTTTACGGTTTTGTGCTAGTGCTGCACTCTGACGGCAGAAAATTGCGGTAATATTCCCTATTGACTTGCTTTTTTTCTCTTCTGTGATCTGTGGTAGCTGTCATCTCTCTGTCACTGTCAGCTGTCTGTCAGTCACGAACCACAAAATTTACTTTTAACAAGGTCATCGTTCATCCACCATTACCTCTCATATTTCGTTTTCTAGAATTTTTTTACCGTACAACGGCAGTGGCAAATTGTCATTGGCAGAGAATTTTTTTACTACAACGGCAGTGGCAAAATTGTCAATGTTCAATACTTTTAACAAAATTGCAAATTTCATTTGGTGCTAAAGCAGCTAACTTCAGTCATGTTCCGACTTACTTGCGAGCAAGAAGTTGGCTTTCGTGAGCCATTTGAAGATAGATCGTTATTGCAAGAAGGAAAACATGAGTATTTTGAATAACTTTTAAGCAAATAAAAGCATATTTGGATTTACGTCTTTTTAGCACAAAAATCAAACGCAAAATGAAGTGATGTAATTCGGATTGCCTTGTTTTATTAAAAATAATCCTTGAGTACTTGGTGTTGTATTAAGACTTGCATCATTTATTATTTTTATTATTTCGCTACATTTTGCTACATTTTGTAATAAAGTGATATATGAATGCAATGTTTTTTTTAAACCTTAGCAATATTATTAAATATATAAAAACAAAATGGTTTATAAGAAAAAAGTGCAAGTAGACATTATATACAACGTTAGGAATTATAAAAAACATAGTAAACAAAATTAAATCCTACCAAATAATTCAACGGAAACGAGAAGTGCTAATTACTTAAACTTTAAACTCGATTTGCTAAAATTCACGATTTTTGAGTTAAGACCGTTTATTACTAAGCATGCGATATAAGTCAGCTTATAAAAGAAAATCGTACTCGGGACCGAGACCGAGTAGGAAAAAAGTGAAAGCACAATTAAAAAAACACTATGGAGAAGGCGTTAGGTGCGTAAGTTATGTCTGTAATCATCTTCATAATAATTTGTATACTTAACTCTTTATTATTGTACATAAAACACATTAAAAGAGCATTTTATATTGAGACATCGATGCACAATCAGCCAAATATGTGGTTGATAATCGTTTGCATCTCATAAAACAATAATGCCAATAGAGGAGTCTGCCAACTTGAAAGTTCAACTTTAGCGACATATTCATTTGATAGGAACTTGTTTAAATTGATTGACCACTTCTTTGGCTGATGGTACAAAGGCGATAACTTGCCCCAAAAGGATCTCTTCCAGTTAACCTCATCAACGAATGAATCATTAGAACGCAGCTGGTACGTAAAGGCCTTTAAGATCTTGAAAACAACCCGCAGCCAATTCACAGTCATTATCAAATGTTGCGCAGAACACTGTTACTATTTTTATAAAGCTACCATGTTTTGTTTTGGTAGTTCAGTTCTTATATAGAAAGTGTGCAAAACACATTTTGAGGTGTACAAATACAAAGACAACTTAATAAATACTTAAATAAAATTAAATAGTGGCGCCATCTCCAGAGGTCTCTGGCGAACCTAATCTAACCACCGTAAATAAACTGCTTGAAATATTCAGTGCCAGGAACATGGAAATTGAGTTCTCTGTTCATAGGCTATTTTTGCTACAAAGTGGAGAAATGCTGGTACTGTCTGCTCTCCGCAACTCTTATGTCTATGTGCACCTATTTTGCATGGCGGCTATAGGAACTGTTCGTGCCAGCGCTGCTACTGTTTATAATTTGTCTGTACCATTAAGTTCAAATTTCATTTTTTATTTTTCTGTCAATATTTGTTTTAATTTTTGTCATTTTTCACATTCTGTATGTACTATATTTTTTATTATTTGATTCATTGCATGTTTTCATGTAACCATGGAATATGTTGTGTATTTCATAATTGTTTCTTTTGACATGATTTTACTTATTGACATATTTTTTTGTAGTTTGGTTTTTATTTTATTTGGATAATTGTTTTTATTTTATTTTATTTTTGACGCTCTTTTTGTGAATTCTTTATATTTTGACATTTTGTATGGAATGTAATGTAATTTTCACTAAGTTATAAATAAATCTATGTAATCTAATCTATCTGTCTAATAATAATAATATAAATTTTTATTCACCATCACAAACATTCACTTAAGTATTTCTTTTTATGAGTGCAGCGTATAGGTTAATATGGTAATGAATGTGTTAATGATTAAGTTAATACATATAATTTTCTTGTTGCAGCCGTAGTGATGTCTGGGCTCTGAGAAATGGTCAAATGGTAATTAAATACCTTATTTACATGTATTAAATTAAGTAGTAAGTATATGGCCTTTTTCTTTACCAGTGGCACTTACTGCTCTGTTCCTAGAATTCAATGCCCCAATGTGTGTGCTAAAATGTGCTTTGTATCACTACTTTTTTGCATGAATAATATTCTATATATTCATTGAAAATATCAATGTTATGTATAATCATTGAATATACATAATTATATGGATTAGCCGTGTTTTAAAAAAAAACTTTTTGGGATTATTTTTCTTTGGTGAAAACCAAATTCAATTTTACTTTTTAGCTAAGCTTCATGAAATGTGAGAAATGCGGGACCACAAACGAAAGCAACCCAGAACTGTCCTTCTACAGGTTTCCCTGTCCGAATGTTGGAGGAAATGGCTTGTCTACAGTCAGGTAATATAGTTTTCATCACACTTGCTCGTGAACAGTGTTGTTACATGCGGCTACCTTGCTTGCAACTCCACAAATAAAACCCTCCTTAATTTGCTTGTCATGAAACCAGTGGTTGGTAAATGAGTCATTGCCCATGCTTATTTTCTTGTCATGAAGCCCAAGGTCGGTAAATGAGTTTGTTACTGCATGGTGTGCTGCAGCGCGCGGCACGTCGGGCACATGCTGGGGGGGGGGATGGGTCAAGAGCGCATTCAGCGGTATCTGCAATTTTTTTTAAATATTAGTTTTTCTTTTACAAATATACAATTTATCGCAAATGTAATTAAAAACATTGTGCGTTGCACGGGCGCTATAGAATTACGAACATCGACTCATTAAAGCCCTCAGTCTTCGACTTCGGGCTTCTAATAGACTCTCGTTCGTAATTCCTTATTTACCTCCCTTAAGACACAATGTACTATAAAATTGATCACAATTACCTTGACAAAATGCAGATTTAATTAGCAGTTTGGATGAATGCTTTAGCAAACAACCTCTTATCATTTATTGAATAAGCAGGCCAGGCTCCTCCCATCCCCTCAAATGTTGACTGGTGGAGATCCCTTAAAGGTCCTCCTTTGTATTTTGTTTCTTTTCTTTTGTACAATAAAGAGTTTACATACATACTATACTACAAACAAATTAAGAAACCACAATGGTTTGTTAGTCTAACATCTGCTAGCATGTTAACGATTGTGTTGCTCTGGTGATGAACTGTGATTGAGTTCGAAACGCGTCAGCGTAGTGTGATGAAGTTAGGTTTGTATGTGTGTGTGTGTGTGTGTGTGTGTGTGTGCGTGCGTGCGGGCGGGCGGTCGGTCTTTTTTCCCCCCATTTCTCCCCTTTTTTTCCTGGGGTGGCTGTTTGCAATTTAAATTTTATCTCTCCGTAATGAGTTAGACTAGATTTTACTGGATTTACATACAAATAGTGATGAAGAATGAAATATCGTGAAAGACGTTTGCTTGGTCTTGTTTAAAAATAAAATATTTGGGTAGGTATTATTAGATCGTTTAACTGTCCTCTACCTAAAACCTACCTACCTACCTAAAATTGCTAAAAGTGGCTCCGAAGCGGTAATGTTTCGTGTGCTCTGCCTACCCCATTTGGGAATACAGGCGTGGTGTGTGTGTGTGTGTGTGTGTGCGTGTGCGTGTGCGTGCGTGCGTGTGTGTGTGTGTGTGTGTCTCTCTTTTTATATTTAAAAACGTAATGATGTCATTTTACTCATTAGCTAACGAACTTTCGATATCAGTTCACAGTTTTTTTGATATCTGTTATAGTTACGGAATAATCGCCTGGGCACACTTGACAACTACACCCTGTATATGTCTATGAAAGGAAATACCCATAGCACAAATTTATCCCGTGATATTTATTTCTTTATCGTGTCATGGGACAATTTGCATCAATAAGTTCGGATTTTTCATGCAAATATTTGCCTCAACTGAACCCGAACCCAAGACGGAACCCGGGACCTTAAGCTCATGGAGGTTTTCTAACCACTACGCTCTGGGCATGTTATATGCAGCAGTTGATATTTATTTATTGTCTAGATGTAAAACCTGGGCAGAGTTCTGCTGGCCGGACAAGGTCTTGACTCTCGAAGAGCTGAGGAATGTCTACAAGGAGAAACAATTGCTCTGCAGCAAGCATTTTCCGGACAAGACGTCTTCTAAACGATATGGATTAAAATTAGGAGTGCCTACAGATTTTCTAAATGAGGAGAAGAAAAAGCACTTAGTACGGACATATGGAAAGAAAGGTGAATATTGAATAATACACTTACCCCTATTTCACCGTTTATCAATTAATTTTCATCATCATCATCAGCCTACAGCAGTCTACTGCTGGACATAGGCCTCTTCCATGGCGCGCCACAACACTCTGTCTTCAGGCCCTCGCATCCATCCGCTGCCAGCGACCCTCTTAAGGTCGTCCGTCCTACACTACGTTTTCCCGTCCGTGGTCTCCATTCGAGGACTCGTCTGCTCCACCGTTCATCGTTCCTGCGACAGTCGTGGCCAGCCTAACGCCACTTCAGAGAACTAATTCTTTGAGCAACGTCGGTGACTTTAGTTCTTTGTCGTATAATGTGATTTCGGATTTTATCCTTCAAAGAAACCCCTAACATTGCTCTCTCTATAGCTCACTGAGCCGCAGTCAAGGTCCACGATTCGGCCCCGTAGGCTAAAACTGGTAGGAAAACTGGTTGAAGACTCTCATTTTTAGGCAACGACAAGGTATGCTGAAGTTTCCCGAAAGCAGCCCAGCCCAATTGTATTCCTATTAGCCTCTTTCTCAAAGTTGTTTCTACCGAGTTGTCGGAGTTTTATAGTCTGATCTAGATATACATACTCACTGATGTACAAGTGTGGCGCCACCGACGATAACCTGGTTTCGGAATATGACTGTTGAACATAACCTTGGTCTTGTCCAAATTCATTCTGAGACCCACTCGTCGGGAAGCAGCATTGAGGCTATTCAGCAAGACAGTCAATCCCTGCAGCGACTCTGCCGTCGGCAAAACGTAGGTGAGAAATGTACGTGCCGTTGATGGTTATGCCATGTCCGCTCCAGTCCAGTAACTTAAAAATATCCTCCAGCGCATTGGAAAATAGTTTCGGGGATATAAAATCCCCTTGCCCGACTCCTCTTTGCAGCTGGATGAGCTCTGTCTGACAGTCCCGGATCTGGCCGGACATGGTTGCGGACCTATATAAGCATTTCAATACCTCTATGTATTGCCAATCGATACGGCAGCGTTGCAGACATTCCAGAACAGCCCAGGTTTCAACAGAGTCGAAGACTTTCTCATAGTCCACAAAAACAAGACACAGGGGCTGATTATACTCCTCTGATTTCTGTATAATCTGCCTCACTGTGGGTATGTGGTCTATGGTACTGTAGCCTTTACGAAACCCAGTCTGCTCCGGGAACTGAAACTCTTCGAACTTTACCGCCAGACGATTCGTGATCACCCTCGAGAACAAAGCTTGTATATTTGGCTCAGAGGCAATATTGGTCGATAGTTCTTCAATAAAGCCTTATCGCCTTTCTTGAAGAACAATACCACCACGCTTCTGTTCCAAGCCTCCAGTGTAGTGCCATTGTGAATGACGGAATTGAAGCTCCTCTTAAGCTGTCTGAGCTCTACGCGTGTTCTTTTTAGATAAAAAAAAATATAATATAGAAAAATAAAAATTGTGTCTTTGTCTCGGCCGAGAATGTAATATTTTTTCGGTCTCGGCTCGCATATTTTTTTATGTTTGTTACCTCATAACTCCGTCATTTATGAACTGATTTGAATATTTTTTTTGTGAAAATTATTACAAAAAATTGAACCGACTACAAAAAACCATGAAAATAGTTTTCTACCAGTCTGAAGTCGGTCGGTGCCTCAGCAGGAGCCAGCAGGAGTGATTAAAGCCCAATATAAAGTGCGTAGGTGAGATAGATAACATTAGGTCCACTCCTGCTGGCTCGTGCTGAGTCACCGACCGACTTCAGACTGGTAGAAAATTATTTTCATGGTTTTTTGTAGTTGATTCAATTTTTTGTTATAAAATTTTTCATATTTGTGTGAAGTGTATTCAAATAGGTCACAAGAGATAATTAATTTCATTCATTCAATCCATTTGTGCCAGCTCTTGTAAATCTATCTGTAACGGCTGCAATTAATGGCATCCTTGTTTATTATTTAGTTGCTGTGGTCCAGAAAACAGATACAAATATAGAAAGCAGCAATTTACCGAAACAAGATGTCCCAAAGGCAAGGAAGAAAGTGAAGAGTTCTAAGAACGATTTATCAACGGAGGAAAAGAGACTTCTTGACCACAATTTTTTGGAAGGAGAAGATCCTGCCGAATTATTTGGTAAGTTTTCACATTTTTTTAATTCTTTTTTTTTTTGTTTAGTCGCCTTAATCCGGACGAGCTACCGTTAATCCAGCCAGCCCCGTTTCATGGTAAACATATATTGTATTCAAAACCTTATACTTTATACTTATTGGATTGATTGTGAAAAATATTGGCGCGAAAAATTGTCTTGAATAAAGAAAAAAGAAAGAAAATGCGTTTATTGCCAGCAATTAGGTAGGTATACAGGGTGGAAAGTTGACATGGGGCAGCAAGGGCAGCTACTAGATCCCTTGCTGCTACGCGAAAATGCTCTTAGGAGACCTTTACTAACTTTTTGAGTGATGGCAATCGACATTCACAGATTTTTGATAAAATGTACAGTCAGCGAGAAAATCGACAGATTTGACTTTTTTTAATGCCAATCGGTCCCATTTTTATCAAGGATTAAAACTCTCTTTGAGACCAACTAAGGTTAGGGTACTAGAACACCCAAAAATCAAAGAAAACGTTTTCCATACAGTTAGTACGGTACTAATTTGCAAAGTGAAACTTTCGCATGTTTTTTTTACGAATATGCATAATTTATGCTTAAAGAAAATTAAACAGTATGTACACAACTAAAAACTGAACAATTTAACTAAAGTTCTTAACACAGTATTGCTGCTCCATCTCAACTTTCCACCCTGTATAATCTTGCTTTATTAGGGGTTAAGAGTTCTACCGTGGGTAGGTAATTCCGGACGCGTAATACACGCGAACAGAACGGCTATCATGATTTCATAAGAAAAATATTTTAAATCGTCACTACTTAAAAAAAAACTCGTACCTAAAAATAGATATTTTTTTTTAGTGAACTTTATGAACATTATGTCAAGGTTCAATTTTGTTGACATATTGATTTTAGATACGAGATTTTTTCAAAGTAGTGTCGTTATTCTTCAACATTCCGCTCTTTCCTTCACTTCTTTATATACCTAATGAAACATTTATTTTTTCTTTTATTTGCTCCATATATGTCCTTCTTGGTCTTCCCCTTTTCCTTTTCCCTTCTATCTTTCCTTCTATTATAGTCTTAATGTAATTATCGTGCCGTAAGAGATGGCCTAACCTCTTCCCTCTCCCGTTCTCAATTATTTTCAACAAAGATCTTTAAGATATTTAAAACTTCTTCATTACTTTTCTATTCTGTCCAGCTGATCTTTTCTATCCTCCTCCAACACCACATTTCGAACGCTTCCAATCTCTCTCTGTCTCTTTGGGTCATGGTCCACGTTTCGCCGCCGTAGAGAGCTATACTCCAGATGTAGACTTTCACCAGTTTCTTCCTGACCGAGCTGCAAGTAGGCTTCTATTAGTGTCCACCGACAAAAGCCTAGCTCTTAAATATATGATGATGATGAAGTCCTGGATGTGCTATTTACTATTTCTACTTCCTCTGCCTCGTCTATCTTCAGCTTTTATTTCCAGCAGACTGAAAAAGAAGTTGTCCCATCATTTATGCCCCCTTCTGCAATTATATCGTCTCCAGTAACATTCGTCAAAAATAATCCTTATTCATTTACAGAAACCATTGATGAGATTTTCGAACTCGAAGATAATGCAGATGTTTCTATGTATGAAGAGCCAGTTGTCAATGTCAAGCCAGAGCCTTGTGGTAAGTCTTTACTGGTATTACTCTTTACTTCAAGAGTTTACTTTGGTTAAAGTATTCTTATGCAGTTGTATTACCACTAACGAGGAAGGGAAGGAAGGATACCTTTCGTCACGTAATTGCCACTTCCCAATCGACCACATTATGGGAAGTGGTCTTCCCATAATGACCATTCCTATAAATAAAGCATTGTTTCCTAACCTGTGGTCCGTAGACCCCGGGGTCCGCGAGCATATGTTTGGGGGTCCGCGGTCCCATACGCATCTATCTTACTTAGAGATATAATATTGTCCGAAAATTGCACCTTTTTTTCACTCAGAGGTCCTTGGCATTATGCTGGATTTCCTTGGGGGTCCGTGGCTGAAAAAGGTTAGGAACCGCTGCTATAAAGACCGGTTCCCAGATTGACCACTTCCCAGAAGGGCCATTTTTCCCTATTCATAAATAATTATTTTTACGTCGGCCTTGGCCATAAAACGTGGCCGCGTACGTGGTTCTTATCGTTTTGGCTGCTGGCCGGTAGACGAAGGGCTGGTGGTAGGATTGTGGTCAATTTGAAAATTGGTTGTTTTCGAAAATGGCTCTTCTGGGAAGTGGTCAATTTGGGAACCGGTCTTTGTAGGAATGGTCATTCTGGGAAGGGGTGTTTCGGAGCTGTGGTTGTTTTGAGATGTAATAATTTTGGGAAACAGCCATTATAGGAATGTGGTCAATTTAGGAAGTGGGCGACTTGAGAATTGGTTGTTTTGGGAAATGCCCTTTCTGGGAAGTGGACAATCTGGAAATCGGTTTTTATAAGAATAATGGTCTTTATGGGAAGTGGTCTTCCAGACATGTGGTCGTTTTGGGAAGTGGCAATTACGTGGCCCTTACAAACTTTCGCATTTATTATTATTAGTAGGAGTAGAATATTAGTTTATTTTATATTTGTATATCCCTCATCACAGTAACTTAAAGGACTCTTGTAATTTATTTAAATAATTATTGTTCTGTTATTTTCCAGATACGGTGTTACATGAAGGATACAACTGCAACCTTTGTTTGTCGTCTATCAGTGGGTAAGTTTGATTGCTGAAGCTGCTATAGGGCGGATCAACTATTTCTTGTTGTTATTCTGTCTCGTCAGCGACGGGACAAAAGTAGTACAGTTGAATAGAAGAAATGTTGTCGCACATTACCTTTTTTTTATTGGACTGGAAGGCAAACGAGCAAGTGGGTCTCCTGATGGTAAGAGATCGCCACCGCCCATAGACAACTGCACCAAGGGGATTGCAGATGCTTTGCCAACCTAGAGGCCTAAGATGGGATACCTCAAGTGCCAGTAATTTCACCGGCTGTCTTACTCTCCACGCCGAAACACAACAAGCCTATAAGTACTGACATGCTTATTAGATGACCAAATATAGAAGGGGCCTAAAACTACCACAAAAAGCATGTTTGGCAGATTTTAATCCTTAAAAAGTTATGGTTTGGCCTCCTGAGTCTTGAAATTTTTTAAGAAACTTAGTGCTTGAGACCTACACGTGGCTGACCTGCATTGTTATTTTGGTTATTATTTCAAAATGCTTAGGATTCTTTGTTCAATGAACAATTTTTACTTTACAAAGTACATTCGGCCGTGTTAATTGGTCCTTTATAAAGTACGCGAGGACTCAGGAGGATATATTAGAGTGACTCAGGAAACCGTAACTATAGCCACGAGTGACAAGAAAAAGTTGATCGACCCTATAGAAGCTGGCAAACTTCTTGAATAAATTTTTACATCTCTCCTGTTCGGAAAGTTTAATTTTCATGGGTAGATAGCCGGGTGGAAAATTGCGTTTTCATCTCTAGGGTGGAAAGTATATTTTTTTTTTAATTTTTCGATTAGCCACGAAGTCGGAGATATAATTGAGTTACGTCAATGTCAATGACACTTTTTTTTCACGTTTCGGCATGGCCATCTAGATGCACGTCGTGACCAAGGAGCTGATATACAACACTGTAGGTTGAACGCCGAACAACCGTTTGAAACAAGAAATTTGATCTTTATTACGTCACGAACATATTCCATCTCTTTCTTTAATTAGGGTAAGAAAGAGATGGAAGTCATTCGTGAAATGTGAAAGAAAGAGATGGAATATATAAATAAGTAATATATGTCCAACATAATAACGGTTTCGGTTACGGTTATGGATGAAAAATTATTACGCATTATCCGATAGTTTCGGCTTCGGTTACGAATATTGGATTTTTAAGGAAGTGTAAAAGTAAAATACAAATAGGAATAAATAAAAATACAATGAAAACTTACAAAAAATCAACATTGTACAATAAATAGTTTGCTTTCTAATAGGAATATAGATGAATTGACTTTAATTTTATTGTACTTAGCAGTCTTAGCAATATAAAAATAATAAACAATAGATGCAGAAGACGCGCGCCTGTTCTGTCGGCTCGGCCGGGCAAAAACAAAAACCTGTCACAACATGGTCGCATTTTGACTCCGCCCCTATCCGAAACTATCCGAAATTCTTATATCGGATTCGGTTACGGTTACGGATAGTTTTTTAATTCGGATATCCGATAGTTTCGGTTACGGATACAGAGCTCCATAACATCCCTGCACATATGCTAATAGGTAGCATTTGCTCGATAGTAGCATGCTCTCGTGCTACTATTCTAACGAGCAGGTGTATTATAACAGGGGCCTTACACTGTAACGTTGCAGGTACAGGTACACTTGCGTGCAGTGCGACGACGTGGACCTGTGCGCGGCGTGCGAGGCGGCCGGCGCGCACGCCGCGCATTACGTGCTGAGGGTGCCGAGGCCTCGCCCCGAGGTAAGTCCGGTATACAGGGTGTAACATTCAGAACGGTCAGCATGGGAAAGTCTGAAACTGTAAGACATACGAAAATCTGTTCTTAGGAACCATGTCATCGATTTTAGTAACAAGAAAAACTGCATTTATAGATTTAAAAAAATCTTGTACTTAGAACGGGAATCGAACCCGGTTGTTTTTTAAAAAATAAAACTGACATTAAACAGACATTATTTCTATTTGGATATCGATAGTACCTATAGTGCACCTAGGTCACTCATAAACAATAAATTGTACTATGAAACACGATATCAAGAATGAATAAAATGCATTGTATTTCATATTCTTTAAGGTTTTATTTTTCAAATCGTTCGGGTTCGATTCCCGAGCTAAGTACAAGTTTTTTTATTATGTTTGAATTCAGTTTTTCTTGTTACTAAAATCGATGACATGGTTCCTAAGAACAGATCATCGTATGTCTTAAACTTTCGGACTTTCGCATACTGACCGATCTGTATGTTACACCCTGTATATCTGTGAACTAGTTCAAGGGCGGATCCGCCGGTGTGGGCACGATGGGCATGCCCACAACCCTGATAGACTTGTGACGACACACTTTGACTGTCTATTGAGATCGGCCAATGTCTGAATGCGCGGTAAAAAGGAAAAATCAAATCCAATAGATTCTGATGTTCATAAATATTATCAAATCAAGATCAGAATACGATTGAGCACATGTGTCGTTTTTGAATTATTACATGCAATGACATTGTCACTGGTACAGTGTGCAGGTAAATGATAAATTGATAATACTTATTTTAGTACGAAGAAGTTCAAAAGCTGGAGAAAAAATATAATTGTTTTTATTATTATTACGTAATTTGTTTTATTTTTTATTACGTCATAAAATATATTTATTCTTACAAAATCAAACAAAATTAAATTATAAAATGTCAAAATTAATAAAATACAATAAAAACAATTAACATGTCATATTAAGACCTATTTGTTATTATAAATGTTCTCAATTATGTCAAAATTAATTAAATAATAATAAATAACACAAAAAAACCTAAATGAAAAAAAAATAAAATATATATATAAATATATATATTTAAAGTAATTATGAAGTTAAATAAAATACAAATGATGTACCTAATTATCATAGGAACACTGTTCTTTGAAGTATGTTTTTTTTTTCTGTTAAAATTATGCTAGTCCGCGACTTCACACGCAAGTTAGCTATGTCTATGCGACACATTGTGTCAATGCAAAACCCCACCGACCAACGGTCCACATCGTTATAGAATTTTCCTACCTTATTTCAGGAAGAAGTGGAAGAGTTGGTGAAGGAATTACGGAATATATTGAAGAAGCGCCCCCCGGATGACCGACCCAGAGACCGACCGGTCGAGAAAATAATAATACCATCAAAATGGTGAGTTTACTATATAAGGGGCCATTTATGTACTACAGTGGGGCCCTCAGGGGGAGAAAAGGGGTTTTCAAAATCTCTACTCTACACCATGCTATTTTTGAGCGGTAGGGGGGAAGTGTGTAATACTGTGTGATCGTACGTGCCCTTAAAGGGGGTAGGGCGGTATCAATATTGCCTAAATCGTCCTTACGTAATTAATTAATGGCCTCCAAAGTACAGTCATGATCGTTAATTTGGGACCCACTTAAGATAGAATATCTGTCATTTTGTACGACAATTCAAAGTTTTTTTGACGAAACTTACGCTCGTGACCGTATGTACAGTCAAGTGTAAAAATATGAACTTATTCAAAGTTTCAAGAATAAGTCCGACGCAATAAGTTCGTAGTAACTTTAGCAGCCTACTCTTACGAGACTTTTACATGTAAATTTATAAAGTGATCTTCGAGGTTCCGACTTATTTTTACATTAACTTGGCATGTTATTTTATTACGAACATTAGTAAGACGTACATATTTGGAGTGGTTCGAATAGATACTTGTTTTTGCACTTGACTGTACCACATTAATTAGTACCTCATCATCATCCCATCCTAAACACGTCCCACTTCTGGGCATAGGCCTCCTCTAAAGATGAGAAGGCTTGGGCCATAGTTGCCACTCAGGCTGACTGATACGCATGGGCGTAGGCACGGTGAGGCAGGGTGGGGCGCTTGCCCCACCCTGGCTCTGACCTGTAACTGTAAGGTACCTAACCAAACCTAAAAAATTAAATTATCTATGTACTAACTACAAGCTTGCTAGTTACGGGTACATATTATTTTAGACTGCTGCCGCACCCTGAGCCCATGGCTGGCTACGCCCATGCTGATACGGTATCATCTGACGATGCATGAATTTGTTTTTCTTTTAAAACCGTAATAAAGAAAAGAAAAGATCATTTTGACCTTTCTCCATATGAATTTTGTGATGCCCTTTCAATACGCTACCACCGACCACCAATCTCTATGCCAAAATCCTGTGATGGATGCGGCAATATCGATTTCAATATTGATCACGCCCTCTGTTGCAAAACTGGCGGTCTAATTACGAGACGTCATAACGAAATAAGAGATCTCTTTTGTGAATTATGTCAACAAGCATGGGGAAATGTAGTCAAAGAACCAATTATCACTGAAGGTGATAATGGCCTACGAGGCGATTTAGCTTGCCGCGGCGTGTGGGTTGCCCAGAGGGAGGCGTTATTCGATATCCGTGTCGTAGACACCGACGCTCCTTCTTACATCTCACGCCCTGTTGCTTCTGTCTTAAAATCTGCCGAATCTGAAAAGCAAAACAAATATGCCAATGCCTGTGAGCTGCGTCATGCCACTTTTACACCCCTTGTCACCTCCGTGGATGGAGTCTTTGCACCACAAATGGCCACCTTTGTGAAACACCTCGGGGAAGCACTTTCATCTCGCTGGGACCGATCTTTGTCTTGCGTCTTGGGCTGGCTGAGAGCTCGTATAATAACTTCCATAATTAGAGCGACTAGCATGTGCATTCGAGGCACCCGTCACAAATGGAAGCCAGCAGCGAAGCTGTTTGGCTTTGATGATGGTGCTGCCCTACCACACTCCGACTGACAGACTGACTTGACCATTTTTTTTTTCTTAGTTAATCAATTTATTAGTCTTCCATTTTTATTTGTTATTACTTTCTAATGTATCTTTCTATGTATAGTTTATAGAATATGTGTAAATAAATTATATTTTGTCCCTATTAAAACCGTAATATACCTGTTTTTTTAGTATGCTACTATAATATACCTATTTGTTTAGTACACCAGATCCCTTGCAGCCGCCTACGCCGCCGGACGTTGGATCGACGGAGCAATATCAATCGGTATGCCTGTTTATCCATAATTCATCTCATCATCATCATCCCAGCCTATTTACGTCCCAATGCTGAGCACACAGGCCTTGGACCGTAGTTCCCACGCGGGCCCGGTGCGGATTGGGAACTTAACACACACCATTGAGTTGCTTGTAGGTTTGTGCAGGTTTTCTAACGATGTTTGCCTTTACCGTAAAGCGAAAAACTCTGGTGTGAGCCAGGGTTTAAACCCACGATCCTCTGCTATAAATATACACAAGAATTGCTCGTTTAAAGGTATTAGATTGGATATGCTTATTAGATGACCAATTATAGAAGGAGCTTAAAACTGCAACAAAAATGTATTTTTGGCAAATTTTAATCCTATAAACTTACGTATGTATGATTATCTAAATCCCCAAATATTTTACAAATGAGTTTTATAACAAGCGTTACTAGTAAGTAATGATACAGCAAACTGTCACTATTGTACCGTTTTTGTCAAACTTAAAACCTAAAATTGCTAAAAGTGGCTCCAAAGCGGTAACGTTTCGTGTGCTCTGCATAACCCATTTGGGAATACAGGCGTGAGGTTTGTGTGTGTATGTGATACAGCACGGGATTAAAATGCAATAATTGCGCATAAAGCTCGGGGCGCCGGGCGCTCCTAAAATCTCTAATGTGTCCCCTACGCAAAGTACTAAACACAAAGACAAGGTCTTTCCTTATTTACATATCTATAATCAGAAGGTCATGCCTTTATCTGTATCCCATTTAATAATTTTATTGTATCCCACAGGACGATGAAACTGCAGACTCTGGATCTGAAAATGAGAGTGATCCCGAACGTCCAGACATCGACAATCCACCTCCAGCTAGCACTCATTTAGATTCAAATCTAGAGGATGATCTAACTTCTAGACAAGAAGAGATAGTAGCGCTCAAACCTCGCAAACTGAGGGACCAAGAAGCCAAGCCAACCACATCTAAAATGCCACCCAAACGACGCAAAATGAGTGACCAAGAAGCCAAGCCAACCACATCTAAAATGCCACCCAAACGACGCAAAATGAGTGACCAAGACGCCAAGCCAACCACATCTAAAATGCCACCCAAACGACGCAAACTGAGTGACCAAGAAGCCAAGCCAACCACATCTAAAATGCCACCCAAACGACGCAAAATGAGTGACCAAGAAGCCAAGCCAACCACATCTAAAATGCCAGATAAACTAATAGTTAAATGCAGCAAGTCAGATACGGCTGATGAAACGCCTGTTGAAAACGTAGTTTTGCCTGAAAAGGCTGAAAAAATAGTCAATATGAACAAACTAAAAGAGAAGCAAAATTTAGTACTTGAAGAAGCTTTGTCTTCTGAAAGTGTTCAGCAAGCAAAAGCTCAGATAGAGGCTGAAGTGGAAATCAACAGAGATAGTATAAAATTAGAAGTTGACGATCAATATGGCCTAGATGTAGAATTAGGTGAAAATGAACTGGGCGGATATACCGGATGTTTACATGAAACTTTAGATGAACAGCCTTTCGACTATATTATACAGCAGGAAGATTTCAATGAAGACGATCCTTTAGCTTCGGGGCCAATAAAGGTCGCTTTAAACACTGGACATGAACAAGTAGTTACAGTTAAAGATGATAGTAAATGTACAAAGAGAAGAAGTAAACGAAATAAACGCGTTTAAATTTAATTATTGTTTGATTTATTTTTATTGAGTGGTTTTTGACAGGCGAGATATCACAGAATCCCTCGTTGATTTATTTAGGCGTTCCATATGAACTTAACAACTGTAACTTGTGTCTCCGCTAAAACCATATAACAGGGGTGGCCAACCGGTCGACCGCGACTATTAGTGTAGTCGATCGTGGCAAGGCAAAAAATATAAATACTGAATAATTATGCTGTTTCATTTAAGATTTCAAAAAGTCGTCAGTAAACAGTAGATCTTGCTTGGGCCTAATCAAGTTAGCCACCCCTGCCATCTAACAGCTATACTAAGTGGTAAATAATAATATTTTATTTTAGTTATGTACACTTTTTAACTGAAAATTTTATAAAAATTGCTGCCAGTCCTAAGCCTGTATAAAGTATGAGGGAAGTTTTTAGTCGGTATTTAATATGTGCAATGCAGCAGGGCTACTACGAAACTCGAAGTTCGTATCGTACTATCCCTCTCGCTCTCGTATTAAATAGTATGAGTGTAAGAGGGATCGCACGACACGAACTTCGAGTTTCGTAGGAGCCCTGCAGGCCCTATACCACGAAGTGCAAAACTCGAACTTCGTATGTTGCTTATGACATTTAATACGCGAGTGAAAAGGACGGGGCGATACGAACTTCGGTTTGCGAGTCTCGTAGTAGCCCCTCAGGGCAGGCCCTACCTATACCACGAAGTGCAAAACTCGAACTTCGTATGTTGCCGTCCCGCTGACGCTTATGTCATTTAATACGCGAGTGAAAGGAACGGTGCGATACGAACTTCGAGCTAGTAGCCCCCCAGGGCTTCCCAAACTTACACGTAAAATTTTCGCGACGCCTTTGTATAATAAATACTTTTAGCTCTAAATAAGTATGCAGGTGACCCGTGCCCCAAGTTGTGGTTAGTGGTGCCAGATTTATTAATTATTTTGTATTCCGTTTATGTCTATATTATCAAAGACATTATTTAATTAAGTTGTAGCAATCTTAGTAAACGCATTTAAGTTTCTAAACGAAGTTCGGTGACATTTGATTGTCAATGTCAGTGTCAAATCAGCTGTCGACCACCACTGTTATTGTTGATTTTTGTAGTAGTTTATCTTTAATTTGTGATAGTTTCTAGCAGTAAAAAATCCATATTCCAGTAATATTATAGTAGCTCTGTTAACATGAGCTTGATCCAGCAGCAGTCGCGCACACACACCTCATATTTCTTTAGTTTGTATCCGGTATTCGATCTTGCCGGCCAAAGATAGCCTGTATCCTCACGATTTCGCTTGAGTTGATGCCCAAGTTTGTTACTTCAACATTAGAATAGAATAGAAATATTTTATTCGCTCTTCGCACATTAATTATATAAAACACAGAATAAAAATACATTAAAAAAAAAGATATGCGAAATCGCGAAACGGTCCCAGCTCAGCATAGTGTTGGCACACATTAAATTGACATTAAACCGTCATGAGACTAAAGTGTTGTGTTAGTGGTTGTTCCTCTACAAGCGACACGCACAGGCTTTTTTGTTTTCCAAAAAATGAATTTCTAAAAAATACTTGGTTATTCTACCTGGTGCCAGTAACATCTTCGCTTCTGCTGCTCTCGACAGAGCAGTTACGCAGCAAACGCGTATGTGAACGACATTTTGAGAAACGTCAGTTTGATTGGGAAGGCCGACGAATTCGGTACTCCTATCCAAGCTTGTTTAAAGATAATGAAATAGCTTATGGCGAACCACTTCCGGCACCCGGATCAGGTGAGCCATTGTGTCGCATTTACGTAGTTCTCCACCAATTTTTTTTTTCTGAAAATCACGTGTCCCTTTTTCTTTAAGCCAATGTTGCACACAAGTTGCTCATCTTGTTGCTTTTACCAAATTTATTATCAATATCATGTTTTTCTCCCATAGCTGTTAAATAGTTTACTCTTAGATTTAATATTATGAACAGTGGCATCTTCATGAAATTAGAACCTCTAGCAAACATCATACATCATTGTTCTAGATCTCTTCTCTAGTAGAGCTATTACGAGGGTAAATCAATAAGTTTTTAGAATTAGGGTGATAAAGAAACTAAACATTTTTTTATTTCTTCTACATAGTTTCCTTGTCGTTCAATGCACCAAATGGCATGGTTTTTTTTAATTTCCTTTATTCCGTCATCAAAAAAGATTCTCAAAGTTTAGGACCATGGATGTACTGTCATGGGGATAAGCCTTGAGAATTATGGTGCGAGGTTGACCAGCTTGAGGCGCCCTTGGCTATAATTTTGCAAAACTAAGGAGCACACCAAAGGTGCTTTTACTTATGGAAATAAGTAAATTTTTAATTTAGCAGTGCTGTAATTATATCACACCCCCCCTTTATGTCCAGACGGCCGAGATAGGTTTCTGTTAGGTACTTGTATAATTTACTGTATATATTATATAAATGTAATCTGGTGACAGTTAAATAAAAAAAATAAGCTACATCTCAAAAAGTTTTAGCCACTATGTAGTTCTAAGAACTTTTTGATTTACCCTTGTATTATGATGAAACAATATTCTTCAAGACACTACCGAAACACTGATTAGTTTTACACATTACATATTATTATCTATGTCTGTAAATGTTGGTTCCAGGTATTTCTATATATATTATATTTTGTACAATCCAGTGCAAAAATATGTATCTATTCAAACTACTTAAAAACATGTTATCACGGCTTTATTACGTGGGAATAAGGATGTGGGACATATTTTTGCACTCGACTGTACCAAGTCTCTGTAAGGACTGTAAATCTTATCAGCATGTGGATAATGTGCCAAAAATTAATTCAATCAATTAGTCAAACGTCATACTTTTTCCAACATAACGTTCATTTTTCAGAAGTTAACACATCATAACGTAAAAATGTATAGTGAAGTTGTGACGCGCAATCACATCCATTCACAATAATTGTATTCCCCATTAATTATATATTTTTAATCGATAATCTATCACTTTTTTTTTCAGGTTACAACGTTCTACATGAACACAACTACTACAAACTACAAGGCGATAACTGTGACAAGGATGATCTGACAGACGCCGAGCTGGTTATTGGCCGCCCAGGTAATTGCCATAATGTCTATGAATAGCAATAACAAGAGATGATAAGCTCAAACGCAAGTCACACAGGAGACACGTGAGACGGGGCCGCGTCGCAGCAGGGCTACTACGAAACTCGAAGTTCGTGTCGTGCGGTCCCTCTGACACTTATACTATTTAATACGAGAGCGAGAGGGACGGTACGATGCGAACTTCGAGTTTCGTGTTTCGTAGTAGCCCTGCTGTCGCGGCGCCCCTTGCATCAGTTCTCATACTAAGGCTCTCCCCACATCTATCGACGCGGATTATGTCCACGCGAAAAGGCAAGGTTCGGCTCGTATCGGCTCGGCCGACTCGTCGACGTCTTTTTCGCTCTTATTGCGTGGACGTAATAGTAGATTGTTGTGGCTATGGTTCGAGTGGCGTTATGGTTGTTTAGTCTCGCGTTAAACACTAGGTACTTTTAGAAATAGAAATCATTTATTCGTGACAAATGAAAATGAATGCGACGAAAAAAAAAACAATGTTTTGTTCAAAATTACAATATTACTTTTTAAAAACGTACGCTCGACTAATGGACATCTGTTCAAAATTCTAATAGCAAAGAAATAGCAAGAAAAAATTGTTGAGCGGTTTTTCTTTTATTGGTTATGAAGTGAAGCTTGCATATTTAGCCAACAGTTTCAATATTTAAAACTATTTGGATTACGCATAATAAAATAAATTAATTCTTAACATAATTGAATAATATTCATATTCGTAACCATTGATCGTGTTTCACGAAATTAAATCGTGTCATTTTGAAGTTATTTCCACGCCTAAAAATCCTCCATTCACAAACACTGTGTTGGCTGTTTAGGGGTTTGCAACGTAAATTTAAAAAAAAAAACTTTAAATAGAGAATATAAAAGAGCTCCCGATATGCAGAGACTAAAGTAACATTTTAAGAGCATGAGAAGTGAAAAGAGTTTTTTGATCGGTTTAAGCCAATTCCGCGTCGATAGGTTTGAGGAGACCCTTGATGTATAGAAACGAAATCAGACAGAAGAGAAGAGGTGGATAAGCAGAGAGAAGAGGTGGAGAAGCAGAGGGAACGTCACACGTCTCTTCTGTGTTGCGTTTAAGACCCACCTACCTAGTCCTACCTTAAAGGCCGGCAACGCACTTGTGACTCTTCTGGTGTTGCAGGTGTGCATGGGCGACGGTAATCGCTTACCATCAGGCGATCCGCCTGCTCGTTTGCCCCCTATACCATAAAAAAAAAAGAATACCAGAACCTCCACTGGGCCATGGGAAGAAACTCGGCTCTCTTCGCTGGCTCTTCTTTACATAACTATATAGATACATAGATACATTGCAATTATAAATTAGAATGCAATATATCTGTAAAGGCTCTAAAAGTAGCAATTCGGTCAATCTAATTTTTAGTGTAGATTTTATGGGGTACAGTCAGCAGCAGAATGTAGTAGATGAGCGTTTGTGGTTGTGGTGCTCAAAATTATCTAAACACTCTTATTACTTTGGCAGAGTATAGATTCAAAAATACAAACTGAAACATAGATGCACAGAAAAACCAGAAAAAGAGACCGGCGCTGGGAATCGAACCCAGGTCCTCAGCATTCCGTGCTGCGTGCTATACCTCTACACTACCACTGGAAAGTAGTACAGACACAAATTTCTCCTATCTTAGCTTGTTTGTTTTCATATTTAGTCACTTAAGCAGCGACACTAGCGACATCTATGTTGTAGCCCTCATCGAGAAACTTTCAACACTCCATTGGAAGTAACCGCTTAACCGGACAAGAGATGGCGCTATTAAGCAATCAAATTAAGATAGATCATTTTGCATAAACCACTCATCCAATTCTACGAATCCACTAAAAGTTACGAGTTGTGACAGTTTTAAGGCAATTCCTTCATGGCTCATCTCAGAAGCATGTTATATTATATTGCGAACATTTTTCTGAGAAAGTGTATCACTGATGTCTCCTGAGTTACAGGACAGAATAACATACCTACACGCAAAAGTGAATTGATCCAATGAGGGCTATCGTTTTTTGTCTCACTAGATGGCGCACTGCTGCGTGAGTTTTTTAAGTATGGCTTTCAAAGTCTGTTATTACGGGCATGAAAACAAAGTTTAGATTAAAATCACATTTAATACACCTTAAAACCGTACCATAAAAATATCGAGCATGCCACAGTGTTGCATAGTCCCCGTTTTGTTCGGAAAAAAGGGAGGACAAAGGTTTCCGAAAGAGAAAACTGTCTCAAAACACAGACATTAATTACCCCGGAACGCATATTTGCCATAATTAATTTCAGGTATTACAAAATATTCACAAAATTATTCTAATTATAAATAAACCCGCGTTGCTCACCCAAAAACTATGAGATTTGACATTTCGGAGACCTCACGCTACACTAGCGCCTCTAGCGGCGAATTCATACGCGATAGCCCTCATTACAATATAAATTTCATTATGGATTTTCAGGTGAAGATTTCCATGAACATCCATCATGCTCACAGCAGAAAACTGTCGCAGCTACAGAAAAAGGTATAGTTACATTATATGATTTGTAATCATTAGTAATTCTAAAATAGTAACATTAATTTTAAAAATGTGTATTTATTTCAGACGCAGCCTTTAAACAGCGTGCCAGCCTATTTGGAGTAGCAGGTTAGTGATAAATAAAATTATAACTGGACCACTATTTTGTGCGGTTGACATTTAATTTTTAGACAGGGTGACCATCGATACAGATTGTACAAGTTAATGGAAGGTCATTTATATCATTTTAAAGATTTTCGACAAACGTATGTTTTTTTTTTCTTTTTCTTTTCAAAAATATAATCACACTAAACACCAACAAGGTAGGTAAACACCTTGCGTCTCGGTTAAACCAGCTGTTGTTTTAGCGGTAAATTAGTGTAGTTCAGTGATACGGGGAATCAAACATCCTGTGACTCAGAAGACAACAGTGATACTGTTAGGTAAGTACTAAGAAAAATGTTTGTTTGTACTGATACACACTACTAGCAAATGTCACAACTCTTTAACTTTTAGAGAATCTTTACGCCATAAAATTTTACTTATAATGAGTTACCCAGGAGACATTGCCATCGAAGCACTTAGAAATTTATTTATTGACCTATGAAGGTTCGCAGGGCAACGCTTGAATCAATTAATGGTACAATAATGGTAATCGTCTTCTTCTCTTTTAAAATATGGCTTTTCTGTCCTAATTAATAGGACAATTTCGCCAGTGTCAAAGTATACTCTCTTTGAGAGGGACGTTGTACGGTGGTTGTAGTTTTTGCAACTTGATAGTAAAATTCCAGAAACCACGTGGACACAACTTGCGCATTAAAAAATTGTCAGACACGAGAGAAATATAGAATTTTGTGATCACTGTTCACTGTTAAGGTAAATCGCCGCATAAAACACTATCAAAATTATATTTCAACTAGCCAAATAAACAGAAATAGCAAAATTAGATATTGTCTACATCCGCCATGTTCGAATGCTACAAATCGAATCTAATGGTAATCGATAAAATCACCATCTCAGGGTCTTCTGACAGGTGCAATGTTGTTGGATGGCGTTAGTACCATGAAGTCCGTCCGTTTGACGTTAGTCTTGCTTGAGATTTGGCTCATTTAGTCATTCCAAACTTGACAGCAATATCAAACGGACCTCACGACGACTGGCCACAAAAACCATCATTGCGATATCGAGTACGAGTAGGTACCTTTTTCAACTAATTACACCAATTATAGTCGAAGATTACAATTAGGTGTTTTTCACTAACAAATAGAAACGCTCCGCTCAGCTGTTTCCACCAGAGATGTGCTGTGCGAGGTAAATGAAGCTTTTCTATTGGTTGATGAAAAAAACATTGATCGCACATTACTGGTGGAAACGCAGCTTATTTGCCGAGCCGGAATAAACAGCAATAATGTACGCCCTGATAAGTCAAGCCTTCATGGCAATTACATGAGCTTTAGAATTATCAGCTCGTACATTAACCACACCCCAGTCGACTGCCAAGGAAGTGACGTCAATATTTACAAACATATGGTAGCATTAGGGTTGTAGGGCAGGTTGATTG
Organism: Choristoneura fumiferana; assembly: GCF_025370935.1. Taxonomy (NCBI): domain Eukaryota; kingdom Metazoa; phylum Arthropoda; class Insecta; order Lepidoptera; family Tortricidae; genus Choristoneura; species Choristoneura fumiferana. Next base: position 8,903,621 of record NC_133490.1, on the reverse strand, counting down.
AACTGCGATTTTTTTTGTGATGTGATTGTTTATTTAAGTCCCATGCACGATGACGCCGAAAACAAGTGAGTTTTGGCAGCTTTTTTGAAATTTAAGAGATTTTTTGAGTTGAATAAAGCATAAACTACTTACTATTTATTTCGCATCCACTTTCACGCCTCCGTTAACCTCCGCATCCGTGGAGGCGTATCTCGTCGCCCCCGCATTCGCTAAGACGGCCTCCGTTACAACCCTGGTTAGCATAGCATTGTACAGTTGCATATATGTCGCTGTCCATGAAGGCCAATTTTGCCAGTGTCTAGTGGGTATCGCCGTTGTACGGTAAAAAATTCAAGAAAAAATATTGGAGGTAATCGTGGCATTGGTGGCTATGGAATTGTCTTTGTCGAACATTTTCTAGGTGCTACCAGATAGAAAACCTGCGACGAGAATTTAACAATGTAGTTTTAACAAATTACGTATAAAAAGACAACCTTCATATATTAATCTAAACAGCTCCATTTGGGAAAACACCCTTTTTCTTAATTTCTTCATCCCCTAATTTTCGCCTTACTCTTCACCCGCTCTCTTTTTGTGTCCATGCTTAGATTAAGATGCTGTTTTGCAATACTGAGGTCAACTGACCGTCAATTTGCAATACAATGTCAACTGTAAAAAATATTTTCTAAAGGTTGACATTGTATTGCAGAATTAATCAGGGTTAACACACTATTGCATAACAGCATCCTGTTGTAAGACCATACCTCGTCATCACTATTTCAGGACATGTCACAGTCATTTCTAGGTCCACGTCAGAACGAACTATTTTAATACATTTTATAGCAATAACAAACACCAAAGTATGCTAAATTTAGTTTATTTCAGCCTTTTAATGCAACTTCCATATATTATTATATCTTCTAATTGCACTGTCACTGAAACAAATATATATTTTTTACAACGCTTCTAAAAAAAGTTCATAAAGTTGACATTGAAGGTGAAGAAACATGTAAAATATATTGTGCTAGGAATGCGGTTATCGCTATCCCGCGGGAACGATGCAATTTTCCGGGATAAAAACTATCCTGTCCTTCCCCGAGACTCATACCAAATTTCATCTAAATCGGTTCAGCGGTTTAGACGTGATAAGGTAACAAACAAACAAACAGACTTACTTAATTAGTGGGATAGTGGGAAAGGAAATGGGATTAACTCATTCGATTTCGGTGTCACACAGTAGAACCATGATAATACTAGGCAGCTGACATGCGCTCACGCTGTAATTGTTTGTTTAAACTCTGAACAAAAAGGAAATACTAAAATATTACAAAAAAAGTCCTAAGTACAAAGGCGGAATTATCCCTGAAGGGATCTCTGCCAGTCAACCTTTGAGTGGTAGAGAAGAGCAATCATAAAAATAAGGATTGAATGCTTGTATAATTTTGCCCGAGACAGAGTATACTAACGCATTAGTTAAACATTACCATCGCCGATGTTAGCTCTCATGCATGTTATAACTGGGGTTATTCTCAATTGTTCGGACCTCTCTGCGAAATACTGCGATTTTTTTCCGAGTTGTTCGTACTGCGGATAGATGGAAAAAGAACCTGTTCTGCACTGTCTACAGTACGAGTAGTTCACACCTGCGGCAATAAGTACTGACTACTCGGAATAGCCCGTTTATGGGGTAAAATAAAATACCGTTGTCCGCAATACCGCATTGTGTCACTGTTTATAAATAATCGTACTCGTTCATGATCAAAGAAATGTGTTACTTTTGTCTCAATGTAAATGTTCGCTTCGAGGTGGTCATCTCATCACTAACAATAATATTATGTTAATATTGAAATGTGTTTTTTAATTTCCCTGTATGCACTAGGAGGAAACTTGTGGTTGGTCACCAAAAGGAAACTTAAATTGGCCGAGCCAGGGCATAATTACAGTTTGGGGAACGCTAGTATATATTTTAAAAAAAACATACCTCGTGATTGCAGCATCGTCGTCAATAATTGTTTCCACTGATCACCAGGGGGCAGCAGAATTTTATAACGTCTCTTTGTTTGGCGATTAGTCTTAGCTATGCTTCGTGTTATTATTATGTTTCTGGGCATTCTTGTTTTTGTTTGGCTGCGTGTTTCTGTACCTTCACTTAGTGCTCCTGTCTCTGTAGTATGTGTACCAATTTCTTTGTTTTGTGTTCTTATTTGTTCATTATGTGTTTCGTCATCGTCATTTATATGAGATGTATGTGTAAAGATGTTAAGAGGTGATTCATCATCATCACTGCTCATATTAACTAATTTTTGTTGTTCGGTGTACTGCGGTTCGGATTTGGTAGTATCAAGAATGTCGTCCAATCTATCTGCTAACATATCTGTGTCGTTTTCTTTTGTTATTTGTGTTATATCTGTGTACATATCTGAATTTGGTTTGGATTTGGTAGTATCAAGAATGTCGTCCAATCTATCTGCTAACATTTCGATGTCGTTTTCTTTTGTTATTTGTATTATATCTGTGTACATATCTGAATCATTTTGTTCAAAATCCTGTTCCGTTTGCTCGTGTACTCTTGTTAGTTTATCGATATCTATTATTTTTATAGGTTCAGAATAGTTAAATAGGTCATTTTCTGTCTCTGTGACTTGACTGCTGCATGATGAGTCGGCGCGAGGTGTTAAGTTTTGTGTGCTGCTTAAAGAATCTAGACTAGCCCCTCGTCTGTTTTGAAGTAGATGGCCATCTTCATTTGGTTCAACTTTGTTCTGAAAATACGAAAAAGTGGACGTTATCATTTTTTTCGTAAAACTAGCTACACGCAACGGCTACTGGTTATCCACGGTGTTCTGTGTCTGTGTGTATATACAGAAGAAGTGTTTTAAGTACACACGGTCTCGTTCTTTGATTAGTAGGTAATGTAATTAAGATATAGAAGATAATATTAAATGTAAGGTAGCTTTATATAACTTTATAAGTAGATACAAATCAATTGTAAGGATAACTGCCGAATGTACTACGTGAAGTGTGAAGTAAAAATGTTTCAAGGAAATAAAGATCTTTTATTCTAATTCTAACGCTCGGTCTGTAGAACTATGTTTGTCAAAAAACGTCATACGAAACTACGAGACGAGTGGGGAGATACTACGAAATATCAACAAAGTAGTGTTCACCTCAAGTGTGTCATCATCGTCATGTTGGCTGATGTTCCACGCTTCGAGCGGATCGCCCTCCGTGTCTGAAGCGCCCTCGGGTACCTCTGCGTCCTCGTCTATTAATTCTTCTTTAATACTGCGAAAAAAGTAATAGGTTATACTTTATGTTCCAGTTAATGGCAAGACCAAAGTCAGTGCCGGCGTGGGGGGGGGGGGATATTTCTATTTCTATATCTAACAAACACGACCTGTCATTTTATCGCTTGTCGTATCTAAAAGAGCCCCAAAGGCATGATGCCCGGCGCGACTAGATGGCTAAGGCCGGCCCTGCACACTAGACGCTAGACTCGCACCAACATACTTTTGAGGATGCAGGGTGCAGAGGCTTAGCAAAAAAAAACATGATGTAGTTTTATTATGTTACCTTGTAGTTAACTCTGTCAGCAACAAATTTTCACACAACAGTTGTTGTCTCACGGCCGTCAATATCGCTTGTACTTCTTTCTGTAAACATAAATTGAATATTGTGTAGGGTGGATTGTACGATGTGCCATGCACAGCACTGACCATATATATAATGTATCATCAGCCAAATATGTGTTCTACCACCCTAAAGTTGATAATCGTTTCAATCAATCAATCGTTTGCATGTTATAAAACAATAATGCCAAAAGACGTGTCTGTCAACTTGAAAGTTCGACTTTAGCGACATATTCATTTGATAGGAACTTGTTTAAAAATTGATAGACCACATATTTGGCTGATTGTACCACCATGAAAGGTAGTAGAGTGTTTTTTTTTTGTTATTTGCCGGATTTTAGCTCGGTAAATGTTATTCTTGTTCTTTAATATTCGTCAGTGAACCCTCTTCTGGCGCTAAAATTAGTTTAAAACCTTTTATTATTCAACGCTTAGGCCGTCTTGCAGGAAAAAATAAATCGAGATTTAGTAGTTAATCCAGGCTTAAGCTTGACAGTTTCATACAATTTGACACTACTCAACTGAGCTTAACGCTAACTCGAGATTTACGTGTTTCCAGCAAGTAGCCGTTAGACATAAAACTTTTTTAACCAATAGTGAAAAATGATATATATGTACTTCAATTAGTTCGGCCGATTTTTCAAAGATATAAATGGGTCAATCAACTTTTTCTTGTTTATTTTTCTGTCCCGTTGTCCAAGAGACAACAGTGACAGTTTCTGGAGAGTGAGAAAATTTTCGAGGAGATAGTCCATAAAATAATATAGAGCAGAAGAAACTTCACGGTTTTAAAGAGTTGCCCAGGGGACGTAAACATGGCAACGAGTTACAAGAAAAAGTTGATCGACCCAAATATTTTTTGAGAAATCGATACTATTCTACTTGCTGTATAATATAACCCAGGCCCTATACTACGAAGTGCAAAATTCGAACTTCTTATCTTGCCGTCCCGCTGACGCTAATATTATTTAATACTAGAGTGAGAGGGACGGTAAGACACGAACTTCGATTTTCGAATTCCGTAGTAGCCCCCCCAGCTCGCTGGTTTCTGCGTGGGTGAGGAGCAGAAGTCGCCTCTTGGTCGTCGGACGAGGGACCAGAGCAACAGTGCAGTTTATTATTCGCACGATTTTGACTTTTCAGTACTTAGTATATTTCCATTTAAAATAAAGTTATTTTTTATTAGATATAGTTAATGCGGCGCACAGGTCCCAATCCGCCCACTGCACACGCGTGTAACGGAACCTGGCAACATAACAGTTCCACACACTCACATAGGGCCTCTGTCCGGGCACGCGCAGCACGTAATGCGTGTCGTGCGTGGCGTGTGCTTCACACGCGGCGCACAGGTCCCAGTCCACGCACTGCACGCACGTGTAGCGGAACCTGCCAACATAACACCTCCACATACACATCACATCACATTCAAACAAAAACACAACAGCACACTCAAAATGTTATTCTGTCCCGTAACTCAGGAGACATCAATCATACACTTTGTTAGAAAAGTATTTGCAATGTATACCATTAGCATGCTTAGGAGATAAGCCATGAAGGAATTGCCTTAAAACTGTCACAATACAACTCCTAACTTTTTATGGATTTGTACCCCATGAAATCATACTTTTAATAAGTAACTCAGGAGACGTTACTATGGCAACCAGCTACACTAAAAAGTTTATTGACTCAAGTATTGATATTACAATGTTACAAAAATAATGTTTAAAAAAAGGTATCCAAAGTACTAAGCTGATATTGTGGTGTTCTAAGGGGGAGGCCCTTCTTTAACTGTGGACGTGTTCCGGCTGATGTTGATAAGGTCTAGAATCGGCTAACTAATTTCGAATGCAGTCTTACCCTGTAATTTTTTCTCCACATCTATTGCACTTGTAATCTAAAGTTTCGCCACCTAGAAATACAAAAATACCCAAATCAATTTAACTTGGATTTAAAATCAATACAACAAGTATTTTTAAATATATTTTCTCACCTGTTTGATCATTTTTGGAGGACTGTTCAACTTCATCTTTATACATGGAAATATCTCCGAAATCTAGAGTCAGGTCTGGACCCGCCATGGTGAAATCTGACACTATCATTGTGTCATCTGGAAAAAGAGGTCCGTAATGCTTATATATAATGCATAACCTGTAATGAATCCTTCCAAAACCTTGTACTGAAAATCGGTGCTTTAATATATATTAAATCACATCACAAGCTTTTGCAACAACAGTTCGTTTATCGTTATTCCGCGGGAACTATGCCATTTTCCGGGATAAACTGAAGAAGTGGTTTAAGCATGAAATGTTAAAAGACAGACAGACAGAGTTACTGTCGCGTTTATAATATTAGTAGGATAATTTAATACCATACTATGTTTTCAGCTTTCTCCCACGAAAAAGGCTCGTGTTAATTCTTCAGATTCTGAAAGAAAAAAACAATTTCTTACATTAATACCGACATGATATGATA
>NC_133490.1:8892644-8892902 GCF_025370935.1 Choristoneura fumiferana | reverse complement strand
AAAACATATCAATTAAATAAAACTAACCTAATAGTAAATACCTACATAAAAAAGACAAATAATAATGAAAAATAAAACAAATTATTTTAACCACCAAAATTTGACAAGGTTCCGAAGATGCTAGCAGCGTTTCCTTTTTGAAGCTGCCAGCTCTTCGGTCCCCTGTGTGTGACGTCTACTATAACATCTTCGATTATTCCTTTGTAAAGTTTCAGAGCGCTAGGATCCCACGGACCAAGGGTCTCAACACCGAATGGG
>NC_133490.1:8889111-8892612 GCF_025370935.1 Choristoneura fumiferana | reverse complement strand
GCGACGCATGTTTGTACCGATAATTTTGCATATCGTCACTACTTTAAAAAAAACTCGTAGCTTCTTCTCTGAGTGAACTTTATAGACGTTACATCAAGGTTCAATTTTGTTGACATATTGATTTTAGATACGAGATATTTTTAAAGTAGTGACGATATACTGTATCCAACTCACACTTGCACATACCGGCCTAGTAGTACTCAACTGGTTTTCCACTTGCTAATGAGCCAATCTATTGTAAGGCTTATGATAAGCGGCTTAAATTTGAACTTGCTTTGAATTATAATTAGTTTTAATTTAGTAACGGAGCCACAACGCAGTGAGTCTTATCGCGGTGAACGACGAGCGACGAATGTATAGTCTTATCTTATATCTTAAAATAAATAGGAGATGTGTTTCACGTTAATTAACAACAACAAGGAAAATAACTGGCATTACTCGATTCTCTCAAAATACGAATCTCTTTGTAGTTTTCCAGCAGTGTTGCCAACTCATAGAAACTCGAATTGCTAAACTCAAACTCAAGAGTTGCTAGAAAGTCGCTAAAATTAAATCCACCATGAGCGAGTGGACTCAGGACTTTGTCTAGGAGAGACACAAGAGGCCACTGGTGGTCTGAAAGGTTGGGATACGAAAAAAACAACAACTTAAATTAGAAGACTTCCGAATTCACTGAAATTGATTTGAATATTTTTTTAAATAGCTAAAGGTAGAGCATAAACGAATAGAGCTTGTCGTCGTTGAGTTGACAAAAAATGTATCCATTATTACTTGTAACTGCCTAAATTTGTATTCCAAAAGTCGCCAGATAAGTCGCTAAACCATTTTTGTCGTCAAAACTTTTTTTTGGTCGTAAAACAGCTTTGTATCTTTGTAGCTCCATCATATTAACCGTAGGACGTCCACTGTTGGACATAGGCCTCCCCCATAAACCCCCAGTTACTTAGGTTGGACAGGTCTGCATCCACCGTGAACCCGCGGCGCGGCTTTCACCAGGTCATTCGTCCAACTCGTCGCGTCCTCTGTGTACTGACGCATTAATTAAAATTATTATGTGTATTAATTTAATGTATCTAATCTAATGTAAATTCACCACTTGTTACAATGTATTCCTTACTTCTGTCCATTGTAAAGGTTGCCTGGAAGAGATTTCTCGGAAGCGATAAGGCCGAACCTTAAAAAATCTCTGTGCATATACCTTTGTTTTCTGTACTGCTTACTATGTGTTGGTGTGCAATAGAGTTATTGTATTGTATTGTATTCTATTGTACAGTCAAGGGCAAAGATATCGACACAGCCAAAGGTGCGAAAATATGTATACACAGCCTTAATGTTAAGTGCATAAAGTCGTATATACATATTTTTGTAACTTTGGCCGTGTCGATATCTTTTCCCTTGACTGTACCTATGTGTAAGAATTTAGTCCGAATTCAAACAATTTGACAAACTATAAAACTATATAAAACCTTAAAGTTAGCCCGTAGCCCGAAAAAACGAAAAAACTGAGTCGAAAAAATTTCAGAATTGCAATGCGCTGACCGGAAATGTGGTAAACAAAGATTTAACGGATAAATAAAACTTCAAACAACAAAAACTTCGTAGACTTGCGAAATACTTCTCGTAATTTTTCGTTGTTTCAAAATTGTAAGTTGCAATGTTGCATTGCAATTCACCTCGAACATAAAACACGCAGAAGGGCTAAAAAAATAATCCGGCCGGCCAGTCGAGGCTAAGTGTGAATCGGATTGGGGAACAACAGAACAATTCAAAAGTCAACCAAAAAATGGTTTTTTATTTTAAAAAATACATTAAAAAATGTAAAAATACTTCTATTAAAAATAGTAAATTGTATTGTGTGTGTGTTTGTATGTCTGTCCGTCTTTCACGTCCAAACGGAGCGACGCATCGACGTGATATTGGCATAGAGATAGTTTATGGGCCGGAGAGTGAAATAGGCTACTTTTTATCCCAAAAAATGTACAGTTCCCGAGGAAACAGCGCTCGATAACCAAATTCCTCGCAGACGAAGCCGCGGGCAAAAGCTAGTCAATTTATTAGAACTTAAGTAATTTCCTCAAGTCTTCAAATATTAATAAAACTTAGATTGTTATACACATCGTTACTAGAAGATAACGAAAATGAAAACTGATAAAATGTAAACCTGAGTATATGAAATCGCCCGAAGCAGTTACTACGGGACTTGACTTTAAAAATAGAAAGAAAGAAAATAAGCAAAAGAAGTGCAAAAGCCAAAAAAAGAGACCAAAGGGTTGGCAGCTATCGGGATGATAAGTAACTAGCCTTATAAAAAATACTAAGTTTTCGTGATAAATCTGATTTTATTTTCGACATAGTCCGCGTAGTTTATGCATTTTATTCATCTTCGTTCTAAAGCTTTAATGCCCTCCATAAATGATTTCTCAAGGCCTGCAAAAATACACCTCTACAGCGGCTATAACTTCATCATTTGTGGCAAATTTCTGTCCACCCAAAAAAGTTTTCCGCTTAGGGAACAGATGGAAGTCTGATGGTGCTAGGTCAGGCGATTAGGTGGGTGTGCGCAAATCAAACTTTAATTTTTTTGTTGATTTTTTTGCCATAGCTTTAACACCGTGTGAACTCGAGCGTTATCTTGATGAAGATGATTTTTTTTCGCTAAATTGGTCGTTTTTTCCGAATGCATTGATGCATTTTCTAAAAGATTAGCGTAATATCCCAGTAATTGTTTGACCTTTAGGAAGGTAATCTATCATCAAAATTCCACTAGCGTCAACTGAAGCCATCACCTTCCCCGCTGATTTTCAGCCATAGCTTTTTTAGGAGCCGAACACCCAGATTCGGTCCATTGCTTTGATTGTATTTTTGATTCTGGTGTGTAATGGTGAACCCATGTTTCATCAGTTGTTACAAATCGACGCAAAAAAATCAGCTTTATTACGCTCAAAACGGTTCAAACAATCTTTCGAGTTTTGCTCCCGAATCCTTTTTTGATCTTGCGTAAGCAATCGCGGCACCCAACGGGCGGATAACTCTTCATATGCAATTCTTCACTTAGGATATGATGTACCCGTTCTTTCGAGATACCTATAGTGTCAGCTATTTCAGATAACTTCAATCGTCGATCGGCCAAAACCAAATCATGCACTTGTCACCATTTCTGGAGTCGTAACACTTTTAGGACGTCCGGGGCGGACTTCATCTTGGACACATGTACGCCGCGTTTAAATTCGGCCACTCAGTTTTTTACCGCGGCATAAGATAGAGCACATTCACCCAACACATTGTTTAACTCTTCATAAATTTCTGTCCCTTCATCCTCTTCATAAACAGAAACTTAATTACCGCTCGTTGTTCAAATCTATCCATTTGAAATCAATCGACAGAATATATTTTCAATGACAACAAATCGATTAAATTGTCACACACCCGATTCAAATTTAGAACGCAGATAGCCAGAGACACGCTTTTAAAAATAGTATAGTTTTATTTTTATTTTTTTAT
>NC_133490.1:8850860-8889040 GCF_025370935.1 Choristoneura fumiferana | reverse complement strand
GACTTTTACTATCAGGATGTGTAGGTTAATAGAGCAAAGTTAAATTTTTATCCACTCTCCCTCTCCGGGGTGAGCTTCACCCCCACCCCTCGAATATGTCCCGGACCGCGGTATTTTCTATTTTAAAGAAAACCGTACACGATACATAAAAAGTGTGTATGAACGAAATAATCCTAGATAAATTTACTATAAACCTTTCATACATACAAAAGCGATACCACTTACAGTTTCAGCGCAATCTGGCACCAAATACGAACATTTTATTAATTTATCCAGTTTTTTTTTTGTTAATCGTTTAGTTTTTTCAATTATTTCACACTTTACCGCCAAGATATGTATGACTAAAGTAAAGAATAGGATATGCTCTTTATAAAAAGGTATAATTCATTTCTACACTCATTCATTTGACGCTGCTATGCTATTTTGAAAATTCACCATCATCAGCTACTCTCGTCGATTAATTTGAACTTTGAAAGAGCTGGGCGGTGGTCGCCGCCGCGCGGTCAGTGCGCTTGTTCCCTTGTTCCCCACTTCCCCCCCTACCCCGCCCGCTCTGCACGGCCACAGTAAAAGAGACCAAGTAGGTTAACTACGAACAAAAGTATATCGCGCGGCTTAAATGTGTGCGCTTCGCGAAATGATCACCTTTTACGTTCGCGTACTCGTACTTACGTATTTTAGGGTTCCGTACCCAAAGAGTGCCACGGAACCCTATTACTGAGACTCGCTGTCTGTCTGTCTGTCTGTTGTCTGTCCCGTCGTCTGTCACAGGGCTCTATCTTTTGAGCCGTAATAGCTAGGCACTTAAAATTTTCAGAAATTATGTATTACTGTGGCCACTATTTTAACAACAAATACTAAAAATAGAATAAAATGAATATTTAAGGGAGGCTCCCAACAACAAACGTGATTTATTGGAGTTTTTTGATTTTACGATGTTCCACGACGTGCAAAAATTGTAGAGGCCAGAGTTGCGTGAACGTATTCGAATGCGACATTGAAGAAGATTAGAATAATGCTGTTTTTTGAAGTAAATGTTATAATAGTTAATAAATAAATAATAATATTGTTAGTAAATACTTCTAAAAAATAAACGTAAGTTTAAAATAAGCTGGTTTTATTTGCAATTGGCAATCTCTCTCAGGCCCAGTAGCTGTAGGTAGCGAATTTTCAATAGGAAAGAAGTAATCTAAACAAATAAATTCATCAAAGAACTCTCCAGACCACACTTGGACACACCATTCACCACGTATCATACTTAGTTCCATTTCAGGGTACATTTTTGGAGCTTTTTTAAGGTTCCGTACCTCAAAAATAAAAACTGAACCATTATAGGATCACTCGTGTATCTGTGTCTGTCCGTCCGTATGTCATAGCCATTTGCTCCGAAACTACTTGACGCGATTGAATTGAAATTTGGTTCACCTATGTAAATTGATGACCCAAACACGGACGTGTAGTGTAAATAAATTAATTTTAAACACGGGGGCCAGTTTTGGGGGTCAATTAGAAAAAAAAAAAAAAAAACTAGGTATAAACTATATCGTGTGACATATCAAATGAAAGGGTACATTATGAAACTCAAATATATATTTTTATTTATTTTAAATTAATCCTTTTCAAGTTATTTAAGAAATAGGTGAAAATTGACCATTTCCTCGCCCCTTATCTCCTAAAAGCCCAGTAGGGCCTAAAAATTTAAAAAAAATACAGGAAATAGGTCCATACCTGTAGATTACAGGAAAACATATGAGAATCTAATGGTATTTAAAGTAACACCGTTTAACCAGTATGAATATTTATATTCGCTGAATGGCCAAATGAATTAAATTTAAAAAATAGCATAGCAACGGTAAATGAAAGAGTTTAGAATAAAATTATACCTTTTTATAAAGAAAATGTTTCTATTCTTTACTTCTGTCATACATATCTTGGCGGTAAAGAGTGAAGTTTCTGAGAAAACTAACCTTTTAGCAGAAAAAATCGATTAATTATAAAAAAAGTTAGTATTTGGTATCATATTGCGCTGAAACTATAAGTATATCGCTTTTAAATGTATGAAAGGTTTATAGTAAAATAGCTTATGCCCTACGGACTACGTTGTGCGGTCTTAGTTATCGCGCGTGGCGCCCTCTCCGAATAAAAGGTATCCTATGTTGATCCTGGGGTTCAAACACCTATATACCAAATTTCATCAAATCGGTTCAGTGGTTTCGACGTGCAAGGGTAAACAGACAGACAGACAGACAGACCAGACAGAGTTACTTTCGCATTTATAATCATTAATAGGGATTTATCAAGGCTTATTTTCGTTCCTACACCTTTTTATGTATTGTGTACGGTTTCTTTAAATGGAAAATACCGCGGTCCGGGACATATTCGAGGCGCGGGGGGTGAAGCATTCACCGGAGGAGGGGGAGAGTGGATAAAATTAACTTGCTTATAACTACATATACCTGATAGATAAAAGTCTGCATTAATTTTGCCACCAATTTTCAGCTAAATTGTAGTTACTGAACTAAAAGGCATGACGCCCGGCGCGACTAGATGGCTAAGGTTGGCCCTGCACACTAGACGCTAGACTCGCTCGCTCTAACATACTTTTGAGGATGCAGGGTGCAGAGGCTTGCAAAAAAAAACATGATGTAGTTTTTAATGTTACCTTGTAGTTAACTCTGTCAGCAACAAATTTTCACACAACAGTTGTTGTCTCACGGCCGTCAATATCGCTTGTACTTCTTTCTGTAAACATAAATTGAATATTGTGTAGGGTGGATTGTACGATGTGCCATGCACAGCACTGACCATATATATAATGTATCATCAGCCAAATATGTGGTCTACCACCCTTAAGTAGATAATCGTTTGCATGTCATAAAACAATAATGCCAATATACGTGTCTGTCAACTTAAAAGTTCGACTTTAGCGACATATTCATTTGATAGGAACTTGTTTAAAAATTGATAGACCACATATTTGGCTGATTGTACCACCATGAAAAGAAGTCGAGTGTTTTTTTTATGTTATTTGCCGGATTTTAGCTCGGTAAATGTTATTCTTGTTCTTTAATATTCGTCAGTGAACCCTCTTCTGGCGCTAAAATTAGTTTTAAAACCTTTTATTATTCAACGCTTAGGCCGTCTTGCAGGAAAAAATAAATCGAGATTTAGTAGTTAACCCAGGCTTAAGCTTGACAGTTGACACTATATACTAAACTGAGCTTAACGCTAACTCGTTAACAGTTCCACACACTCACATAGGGCCTCTGTCCGGGCACGCGCAGCACGTAATGCGTGTCGTGCGTGGCGTGTGCTTCACACGCGGCGCACAGGTCCCAGTCCACGCACTGCACGCACGTGTAGCGGAACCTGCCAACATAACACCTCCACATACACATCACATCACATTCAAACAAAAACACAACAGCACACTCAAAATGTTATTCTGTCCCGTAACTCAGGAGACATCAATCATACACTTTGTTAGAAAAGTATTTGCAATGTATACCATTAGCATGCTTAGGAGATAAGCAATGAAGGAATTGCCTTAAAACTGTCACAATACAACTCGTAACTTTTTATGGATGTGTACCCCATGAAATCATACTTTTAATAAGTAACTCAGGAGACGTTTCTATGGCAACCAGCTAAAGGTATCCAAAGTACTAAGCTGATATTGTGGTGGTGTTCTAAGGGGGAGGCCCTTCTTTAACTGTGGACGTGTTCCGGCTGATGATGATAAGGTCTAGAATCGGCTAACTAATTTCGAATTGCAGTCTTACCCTGTAATTTTTTCTCCACATCTATTGCACTTGTAATCTAAAGTTTCGCCACCTAGAAATACAAAAATACCCAAATCAATTTAAGTTGGATTGAAAATCAATACAACAAGTATTTTTAAATATATTTTCTCACCTGTTTGATCATTTTTGGAGGACTGATCTACTTCATCTTTATACATGGAAATATCTCCGAAATCTAGAGTCAGGTCTGGACCCGCCATGGTGAAATCTGACACTATCATTGTGTCATCTGGAAAAAGAGGTCCGTAATGCTTATATATAATGCATAACCTGTAATGAATCCTTCCAAACCTTGTACTGAAAATCGGTGCTAATATACTATTAAAATCACAAATCACAAGCTTTTGCAACAAACAGTTCGTTTATCGTTATTCCGCGGGAACTATGCCATTTTCCGGGATAAACTGAAGAAGTGGTTTAAGCATGAAATGTTAACAGACAGACAGAGTTACTGTCGCGTTTATAATATTAGTAGGATAATTTAATACCATACCTGCTACTATTGTTTCAGCTTTCTCCCACGAGAAAAGGTCTCGTGTTAATTCTTCAGATTCTGAAAGAAAAAAACAATTTCTTACATTATACCGACATGATATGATATCTGAATTCTGCCTAACCTTCGCTTCTTTGCGACACAACTGTGCATCTCCAAAGTTGCGATATTAGCAGATGTCAGTTTTATCGCAAAGGTGCGCTGTGTACTTGCCTAAGTCTCACCAGCATTATAAAAGAATTAAAAAACTTATATGCACAAACCTGGCACTGGTATATCCGGAACAACGTCATCATCATTATCATTGTCATCACGTGAGTCTATTATTTGCTATAAATGACAGATAAAAGAAACATGTTATTGCCGTATCTACAGATGCTCACTATTATTTTTACTAGCTTATGCCTGCGGTTTTGCCACTGTATAAGTGCATAACATGCGGAGGCCCTTGTCATTAATCTTTGATAGAATCTAATCAGGATAGTTCTTAGCTAAGATTGGTTTTTTGGAATCTTTTTGTAGTTTTTATTTCAATTCCAAAATTTTTGTTACTTTTACCAATCTTAATAATAGATGTCGCTAGTGTCTCTGCTTAAGTGACTAAATAAGAAAACAAACAAGCTGAGATATGTGGTGCATAGGAGAAATTCGTGTCTGTATTACTGCCCAGTGGTGGTGTAGTTTGTATTTTCGATATGGGTTTTACGGGATGACCGAAAAAGTAACAAAAAATTTGGAATTGAAATAAAAATACAACTAGATTCCAAAAAACCAATCTTAATTTGATTGCTTAATAACGACATCTCTTGTCTGGGTGAGCGGTTAGTTCCAATGGGGTGCTGAAAGTTTCTCGATGAGGGCTACAGCATAGATGTCGCTAGTGTCGCTGCTTAAGTGACTAAATAAGAAAACAAACAAGCTGAGATATGTGGTGCATAGGAGAAATTTGTGTCTGTATCACTGTCCAGTAGTGGTGTAGTGGTATAGCACGTGGCACGGAATGCAGAGGACCTGGCTTCGATTCCCAGCGCTGGTCTTATTTTTCTGGTTTGTCTATTCTATTCATCTATATTTCAGTTTATATTTTCGATATAGTTCTTAGCTAAGTTTTATTACAATCTGTTCAACTGTTTTTGAGATAGTGAACTTTGAAATTACAGTATTTTGGAGTTTTAACTTTTCTAAGTTGATTGGGAACTTAATTGGCATAAGAATAAGAATAATTTTATTGTTGAACTGTGTACAAAGGTGTTAAATTATACATATTTAGACACAACAGTTTGTCCATTACGGACATACAATATTTATGAAACAAAAAGAAAAACTAAAACTAAATTACATGCGCTGATAATCAGAAGGGCTACTACGAAACTTGAAAAATACCGTCCCTTTAACTCGCATAGCCATGAGCTGGCATAAATTTCATTATTATGCTAAACTATCCGTTACCCGCGACTCCGTCCGCGTAGAATTCAATTTCCACTATCATATGAAAACTATGCAATTTTCCGGGATAAAAACTAAACTATGTCCTTCCCTGGGACGCAAACTGTCTGTATACTGAATATCATCTAAATCGGTTCAACAGTACAGACGTGATGAAGTAACAAACAAACAGACTTACAAACTTTCGCATTTATAATATTAGTGGGATAAGCGTTCTGCTTTTCTATTATATGCCAGTTCAATATAATGCACAATGATGTTATGTGAATTCATATTATGTCAATTCATGTTATGCAAAATAAGGGTCGGATAAAAAAGCCATTGGATACACACTTGACTCAATTGCAGTTGGTTTTTGATATGGTTTCGATGTTGTTTGGAATGATTCAGATGTTGGGTCAGATGTGTTTGTCATGAATGCAGTCGGCGGTAACAGGTACACTTCTCTTCTGGGATAACTGTAGTTGTGGTCTATGTCCACCATGGCAGCAACTGACAATTGCAGACCTGTAAAGTACATAACATTTTTAACTATAATTATACACAATCAAGCAAGCCTTCATCATATGTTGTTGGGTGACAACCAAAACTCACTAAGTAGAGTCGACCCATTTTAATGACAGTTCCTACTTCATAAATAAAACAATACGGCTGATTGCTATATTGACTTAAGATGTACTCGGTGACTTAAGTTTATATATGTACTCTGTGGCGCTACAAATAACATTAAATCTTAGGGTGGTAAAGGAATTTTTTGGTTGACTATCCTACCTACCAAATTGACACAACGAAGATAAACATGTTTTGATATTTTTTTTATTTTATAAATGTTTTTAATTAAAATTATACGAAGCTTATTTATTTCGGTAGGCGACAGGCTAGCAACCTGTCACTATTGTACCTTTTTTTTGTCAAACTTTAAACCTAAAATTGCTAAAAGTGGCTCCGAAGCGGTAACGCACGTGTGCTCTGCCTACCCCATTTGGGAATACAGGTGTGATGTTTGTGTGTAACTATGGCCAATAATATACGAAGAAGCAAATTTAGATAATATTATCGATAGTTTAATAGCAATTGTGCTTAGTGACTTTTAGCTGCGAAGATTTAATTGGAAGAAAGTGTGTGTGTGTGTGTGTGTCATAGTAAAATATCATCTTAAGTTATTTTGTGGGCAATGGCCAACTTTATGGAAATAAAATCAGACCTATATGGGATAAAATTAAATAACGAGATTTAAAACTAATCAAATAATAAACCAACAAATCAGCTAATAAACAATTCTTATTCTTATTCAAATAATGCTTACTCAGACTCAGATTCACTCTATTCTGATTCATCAGTTTGGCTGAGTGAGTGAGTTTTTATTGCCGAATTTAGTTTGACATATGTTATGTCTTTAATGGTTTTTTATAATGTATAGTAAACCCCCTTGCAATAAAACTGGCACCTATGGTTTTTGTATTTTATGTGCATGAAAGCTTACTTTCTAAGCTTCAATGCCTAAAAATCTGAAAAACCATAGGTGCCCTATTTTTTATAAGGGGGTTTATAAGCAAGGACCATAATAATATACAATGTCAATCTCCATACTGAGAATCGTACGCCGCTGATTAGTATATTTCTACGTCGCTAGATGGCGCTAAGAATACCAATTCATTCTAGTCTTATTTTCCAATTTCTACGAATATGCAAGTGTGAAGTATTACTATCAAGCGTTCAACCGCATTCCAAGCTCAAAATTCAGTTATACAAACAAAAAAAAGTCATACTTACAAAAACAATACAATTTACCACAAATAATATTATTTGGGATTTTTGAAAGTTATAAAGTTGAGGCATTGTCTACCTGCCATAGTAGACATATCAGGCCAACAAAATAGTGACTCACGTTTCAAATTAGTATTTGGTATTGCTGACCGAATTAGACGACTGCAACTTGTTTTTTGAGTGGGATCAAAATGATTGTCACATATTCTTTTGTATTTATAAATCTTCATATGATCAGTTTGGCGCAACTTGTCACCAACAACCAACATCCAAGCAGCAAACAATTCAGGGCGCTTCACTGGGTGCGGGAATTGGTGCATAGGCACACATATATGATCTGCAAATTAATTGAAATTGAAGTAACTTAACCCAAATGCATACTTATTTTTTTAAGGTATAAAAATTATCATTAAGGTTATGTACCTACAACATTGACTATCCAGAGTAAATATGCTGTTACTGAACCAGTGAACAACTGTTCGGCCTCATCTGCAGTTGCCATCAGGCGAGATAGAGGCAAATTGCTGGTCAGTTTTAATAAAAAAAATGATGTATTTACATATCTCAAACATAAAACAGCCATGGTGGCCTAGTGGTTTGATTGATGAGCATGCTCCATCACACAAACCGTTCCTTAACAACACCCCTTAACATAATGCTACTGACACCATGTTACCTGTTATTAGCGAATTATTGTCTAATGTGACTCTTGATCAAAAGTGCGATGACCACTGCATTATGCTTACTACCATGACAAAAATCAATTTTGTTTGACCTCCTTGAAACCTAGTTTGTTAGCAACCTGTACTTTATGACCATTGTGTTTTATTAATAACATCACACATCTCGGCCTCCTCGCACAATCAGAGAGCTTGGGTCGTAGTTCCCATTCTGGCCCAGTGGTTTATTAATAAACAATTATAAATAAAATAAAAAACATTATACCTTAAGATTTTTGGTTAACTTTTATGTTTGCGCTGTACAATTTACTTTTTTTGCAATAGCGTACTTCGGATGACTTGAAAAGCACTTTTACAATAAATATTTAAATCGAAAACTTTTATCTATAGGTAACCAAGTTGATGCTGAAATGAGACCTTAAACATTTACTGATTCAAATAAATAATTGTAGTATTCGTTTCTCTCTACTAAACTTATTCTCTACCTAAGCGTGTTAAGTTAAATGAACAAACGCATTTTAAAATGTAGTTACAACAATTCACGTACCATCACAGCCAAAAACACAATATCTTTTTCTTCTCATGTTTAGTGTGGACTGTGCACCGCACCAATACAGCAAAACAACAGAAAAAAAACTTTTATTTAAAACCGTGCATCACACACGACGTATTAAATAAACCCATAAAATAAATAAAAAACAA
This sequence comes from Choristoneura fumiferana, assembly GCF_025370935.1. Taxonomy (NCBI): domain Eukaryota; kingdom Metazoa; phylum Arthropoda; class Insecta; order Lepidoptera; family Tortricidae; genus Choristoneura; species Choristoneura fumiferana. The sequence goes on along the minus strand of NC_133490.1, from coordinate 8,880,149 downwards.
ACACGGACGATAGGACTGACTGACCGAATTTGACTAACAGCTGACAGTGACAGTTGATTTTTATATTTTTTATTCATACAGATTGACGGACAAAGGAAATGTCATCCATAAAGCCTGCCAAAGGAAATGCCATCCTTCAGGCGTACGCAAAAGGAACTGAGCCTATACAGCCACAAGTCTTGTCTAGCCAAGTTATTATGGTTCGTTAGCAAAAGCTTCAGCTTCAGCTTTTGCTAACTAAGCCTAATAACTAACTAATCAATTAACTTTTCGTGTTTGTTGTCATGTAGTTTTGGTTTGCAAGGATCAAGAATGCTGTCCCTGTGTAACATTTCTGTGTAGAATTCCTTCGTTATTCGTAATATATCATCATCATTTCATTTCTATTAGAATGCTCTGTTTGGTCTTGAGTTTTTATTAGTTTATCGATGTCGACTATTTCTATAGGTTCAGAATAGTCAAAATTTCACCATCACCTATAAGTATCACCATCTGTATTTGATTCCATACGAACATCGTCTGCCGTAGTTGCTAGATCGTTCTTAATCGAGTCGTCGGTACCGTGAGATGTTAAGTCTTGTATGTTATCTAAATAAGAGTCTACACTAGTCCTTCGTTTTCGAGATGGACCGCCATCTTCGTCTTTTTGTTCTGGATAAATCTGAAAACATGAAATACAAGACAGTAAACTCTTCATTGAATACCACATAAAGAACAACAAATTTATTATTTATTTATTTATTCAAGCAAAAAAATACAGCATTACAGTTAAACACCAATGCAAATTATAATTATAATTCAAATTATAAAAACCAAAAAGACATAAAGTACATTTAAAAAAAAAACTATGAATAGTTAAGGATTATTGAACGTCGTCTTCGTCGCTACCCTAAAACGACGGAACACCACACCCTCCGGCCAGAAGTTGGAGCGCAGGAACATCTACTGGTGCTTGGAAGGCACTTGGAGTCTAAATGAGCTGAAATTGTTAGCCCTTTGAGACTTGAGCGGGACGATGGACAGCTCTAGCTGGGCTCCTTGTAACAGGGCCTTTACTGCCTCGCGGACGTGCTCGATCACCTTCTCAGGCGTCGTCTTCTTGTCCAACCGAGACATGTAGATGTCCACCCTCGGTACTGCAGCTTGAATACAGGACGACGCTGCAGAAACGGTCCCTCGCTGATTGCGATTGCGTTTTAGACGGCGTTTCCGATTCACTACCGGATTGAAGCCATCACGCGCAATAACTTTCGGCGCTGGTTGATCGGCGGCCGCAGGGTGCTCCTTAGTTCCCTTTGCAGAGTAAATACACGAATGGCTATATCTGTCCCAGTTGTTTGCATTGCCGACAACTGGGCGAATATTCCGAGTACCTGATCTTCTCTTCTTATTGTTAGTTTCAGGGATGGGCCAATGGCAATATGCAGACAATAGTCCTCGCACATATCTGGTGGAAACGGAGCCTTACTAAGTAGAAAACATTTATTAAACATGTGACGAGAATTCAACAAATGTCACCTTGCCGTCACTAGTTCACGCGTTGATATGCCACAGTCGGCTAGGTCCACGTCACAACAAACTATTTTATTATTATATTTTATTAACCCCCGAAAAAAAAAGAGAGGTGTTATAAGTTTGTGGCACCGTAGCTCTTAAATGGGTGAACCGCTTTGAATGCGGATTTTTTTATTTGAAAGCAGGGTTTCTGGCGATGGTTCTTAGACATGTTTTATTAAAATTGGTTCAGCCGTTCTTGAGATATTGATCTTTGAAGTGACAATGTCAGGGGTTTTCCAACTTTTTGTTGGTTAGGTTATAGCAAAAACAAAAACCAAAGTATGCTAAATTTCGTTTATTTCAGTCTTTTTATGTCTTTCAGGTGTTTTATGCACTTCCATCCTTTGTATTACATCTTCTAATTGCACCGTCACTGAAACAAATATTTTTTTTTTACAAATTACAAATATTAATTTGTCCTATATTAGTTCGCATAACAGATTTGGCATAAATTGTGCATAACAGCGAACTTGCATAATTATAAAGAAGCATAACACTTATTTATCGTGAGAGTTGCGGGAAACCGGTGGATGCAAGTGGCGAGTTGTCGTTCATTGTGGCGTTCTAAGGGGGAGGCCTTTGTCCAGCAGTTGACGTCTTCCGGCTGATGATGATGATGATAACACTTATTTAGCATAATTAGGAATCCGCATAATTGAAATATGCATAACATTAATAAATATAACTTGTAACTGTTATAAAACGAATTCGCATAATTTTATCAAGCGAGTGCATTAGCTTGGTCAGGGCAAAACCGACTAGGTTAGGTTAGGTTCAAAAGGCTAGGCTAGCCTTCCATGTTAGGTATTTTTTTATAACAACAACAAACATCACGCCTGTATTCCCAAATGGGGTAGACAGAGCACACGAAACTTTACCGCTTCGGAGCCACTTTTAGAAATTTCAGGGTTATTTTTTTATAATAGCCCAATAATAGATATTTTTACACAGTAGTTCACTTCTCAGATCTAATTAAAATTATATGGACCAACAAAGTAATCATTTTACTTTTAGTAATAATTTTTCACTTTCATTAAAATAATCATTTTATATTTATACTATTTACGAGTAAAACTTATCCAAATTAATGTTCCGCTACTTAAATTTATGGCAACTTACCATTATGCCAATACACATTATGCGCCTTTACATTATGCGTATTCAGTTATGCGAATTAATAATTATGCAAAATAACGTTATCCCTGTTTCAATTAGGACAATTAATTTTATGCGAATTAATATACCTACCTAGACCCATGCTAGGTATTGTGTAATTTTGGCCGACAGAGTATATTAACACATTAGTTAAACAGTACTACCGCCGATAATGTTAACGCTCATGTTAACTGGGGCTATTCCGAATCGTTCGGACCTCTCTGCGAACTACTGGCATTTTTTCCCAGTTCGTACTGCGTTCGTACCTTAAGTCCGCACTGACCACGTTACCAGTAGTTCGCACTTACGCTTGCGTGCGGCAATAAGTGCTGACTACTGGGAATAGCTCGTTTATCGTATAAAGCAACGTTTCACAAAATTGTGAGCCGCGAACCGGTACTGGGCCGCGAAAATAAAACACCGTGTCACAGGATTGTCTCACTTCATTGTTTAGTCAAACGTACTCATTCATAATCAAAGAGATGTATTGCTTTTGTGTCCACGCAAACGCTAACTCCATGGTGATTATCACGAATATGTTAACTAAGGTAACGGCGCCTTTTACCGTGGTACTTAAGGAAGTTTTCAAATGAGTCCCAAAAATTAAGGGTATCAAGCTCCTTAACAAACGAGAATATTTTTTTTATTTAAGAGCGTTTATTGAACTTTCAGTGTCTTAACTTTTTGGGCTCGTTTTAGTTATTAGTATTTGATAAAATAATTATTGAAATCAAAATACCCAAATCTTCTATTACCGTGGTAATGGACAGGCTGTGATTCCATTACCGCGAATTGAGCTTCTATTACCGAGGGTATAAAAAAACGGCAATTTTCTACCATCGGTAAAAGGAACGCGACACATGTTTTGGAACTTAAATACCGAGGGATTAAAAAAAGGTAATGGCTTTTGGTTCTGTATAATGTATTGTACACCAAAATTTTTTGAGAAAATTTAAATAAAAACTAAAGTTTGATTCGAATAGTGTATCCAGCCCATTGTATTTTATTATGCTTATGCCACCAGTTAAAGTTTGATGTATGCATGCTGAGTAAAAGTCACAACTTTATCAAAAAAATCTGCATTTTACGGTACCCCTAAATGTGAATTATTTTAACAGAAAAATAAAATGTCACTCGGTAATAGGGACTTCTTTAAGAACTATTACCGACCCAAAGACAATTGAATGGGTCGGTAATAGATGCCAAAACATTCTATTACCGAGGGTTATGCGATCATACCATCGTTAATTGGCTTAATTTGGAGTATTGTAAAATCTAATTCCGACCTATAAAAACTATAGGATAGAGTTGTGTTTGAATTACAAATCAAATATACTTATTACATCCTTGGCATATAACCAAATTACATAACTGGTAAGTAAATATAAAATTTCATCGCAATATTTAAACAACTTGGCAAAATAACGGTTTCTATAGAAACTACAAATTCAGTATTCAAGTTTTTGCTAAAAAATAAGAGTTTGTTAATACTTTTTCATACCACGGAAATAGTTTTTTAAAAGCGTGAATAGATCAAATTGGAATAACTGTAACAAATTATATAAACGATAATTTATACCAAAAATAAAGCTTGAAGAACCAAAAATACCACTTTAACTATTACCGTGATATACCACCGGTATTACAATCAACAGTTAAAAATGGCGCCTATCGCCGCTGTATTTTATTTTCCATTTTAATCGTATTTCCGGGCCTAAAAATATACAAAAAGTATTCAGAACTCGTACAAAAAACTATAAAAAGCCATTTAAAAACCATAACATTAGTTCAATTGCCATAAATATTTTGTAAAACACTAAATAAGATTCGAGTCTGCTTGTATGTGGTGTCACGCGTTAGTATGGCAAATCCTCTTCCGTCGGCCATTTCGGAAAATCACGAATTAGCAAGATCTTTGATTCATGCACATTCACTAGCGCTAATAAATCAGTGAGTCGACTAAATAAGCTTTTATCTTGTAAATATATTTTTTAAAGAAATCTATCGTTTGATTATAAAATGCGTATTTTAAATTGCCGCGGTGATGGCCGTCGATTTCGATACCCCCGGTAATAGGCGCCGTTACCTTATTACTTTGAAATGTGTTTTTTACTTTTCCTGTATGCACTAGGAGGGTTAAAAAAACTTGGTGACCACAAAAGGGAAAATTATCGAGCCAAGGCATCATAATGTAAATAATAATAAAACAAACATACCTCGTGATTGCAGCATCGTCATCAATAATTGTTTCCACTGATCACCAGGGGGCAGCAGAATTTTATAACGTCTCTTTGTTTGGCGATTAGTCTTAGCTATGCTTCGTGTTATTATTATGTTTCTGGGCATTCTTGTTTTTGTTTGGCCGCGTGTTTCTGTACCTTCACTTAGCGCTCCTGTCTCTGTAGTACGTGTACCAATTTCTTTGTTTTGTGTTCTTATTTGTTCATTATGTGTTTCGTCATCGTCATTTAAATGAGATGTATGTGTAAAGGTGTTAAGAGGTGATTTCATCATCATCACTGCTCATATTAACTAATTTTTGTTGTTCGGTGTACTGCGGTTCGGATATGGTAGTATCAAGAATGTTGTCCAATCTATCTGCTAACATTTCGATGTCGTTTTCTTTTGTTATTTGTGTTATATCTGTGTACATATCTGAATTTGGTTTGGATTTGGTAGTATCAAGAATGTCGTCCAATCTATCTGCTAACATTTCGATGTCGTTTTCTTTTGTTATTTGTATTATATCTGTGTACATATCTGAATCATTTTGTTCAAAATCCTGTTCCGTTTGTTCGTGAGTTCTTGTTAGTTTATCGATATCTATTATTTTTATAGGTTCAGAATAGTTAAATAGGTCATTTTCTGTCTCTGTGACTTGACTGCTGTATGATGAGTCGGCGCGAGGTGTTAAGTTTTGTGTGCTGCTTAAAGAATCTAGACTAGCCCCTCGTCTGTTTTGAAGTAGATGGCCATCTTCATTTGGTTCAACTTTGTTCTGAAAATACGAAAAAGTGGACGTTATCATTTTTTTTTTGTAAAACTAGCTACACGCAACGGCTACTGGTTATCCACGGTGTTCTGTGTCTGTGTCTATAGACAGAAGAAGTGTTTTAAGTACACACGGTCTTGTTCTTTGATTAGTAATGTAATTAAGATATAGAAGATAATATTAAATGTAAGGTAGCTTTTTATAACTTTATAAGTAGGTACAAATCAATTGTAAGGATAACTGCCGAATGTACTAAGTGAAGTGTGAAGTCAAAATGTTTCAAGGAAATAAACAACTTTTATTCTAATTCTTACGCTCGGTCTGTAGAACTATGTTTGTCAAAAAACGTCATACGAAACTACGAGACGCGCGTAGTATAGGACCAGGTCGTACGAAGTTAGGAATTAACCTAAGATTAATCGAAACAAAGCAGTGTTCACCTCAAGTGTGTCATCATCGTCATGTTGGCTGATGTTCCACGCTTCGAGCGGATCGCCCTCCGGGTCTGAAGCGCCCTCGGGTACCTCTGCGTCCTCGTCTATTAATTCTTCTTTAATACTGCGAAAAAGTAATAGGTTATACTTTGTTCCAGTTAATGGCAAGACCAAAGTCAGTGCCGGCGTGGGGGGGGGGGGGAATATTTTATTTCTATATCTAACAAACACGACCTGTCATTTTATCGCTTGTCGTATCTAAAAGAGCGCCAAAGGCATGACTCGCTGGGGCGCCTATATAGCTAAGGCCGGCCCTGCACACTAGACGCTAGACTCGCACCAACATACTTTTGAGAATGCCCCTGCAGAGATTTAGCAAAAAAAAAACATGATGTAGTTTTATTATGTTACCTTGTAGTTAACTCTGTCAGCAACAAATTTTCACACAACAGTTGTTGTCTCACGGCCGTCAATATCGCTTGTACTTCTTTCTGTAAACATAAATTGAATATTGTGTAGGGTGGATTGTACGATGTGCCATGCACAGCACTGACCATATATATAATGTATCATCAGCCAAATATGTGGTCTACCACCCTAAAGTTGATAATCGTTTGCATGTTATAAAACAATAATGCCAAAAGAAACTTGAAAGTTCGACTTTAGCGACATATTCATTTGATAGGAACTTGCTTAAAAATTGATAGACCACATATTTGGCTGATTGTACCACCATGAAAGGTAGTCAGTGTTTTTTTTTTTAATATTTGCCGGATTTTAGCTCGGTAAATGTTATTCTTGTTCTTTAATATTCGTCAGTGAACCCTCTTCTGGCGCTAAAATTAGTTTAAAAGCTTTTATTATTCAACGCTTACGCCGTCTTGCAGGAAAAAATAAATCGAGATTTAGTAGTTAATCCAGGCTTAAGCTTGACAGTTCCATACAATTTGACACTATATACTAAACTGAGCTTAACGCTAACTCGAGATTTATGTGTTTCCAGCAAGTATCCATTAGACAAAACTTTAACCAATAGTGAAAAATGATATATATGTACTTCAATTAGTTCTGCCGATTTTTCAAAGATATAAATGGGTCAATCAACTTTTTCTTGTTTATTTTTCTGTCCCGTTGTCCAAGAGACAACAGTGACAGAGTTTCTGGAGAGTGAGAGAATTTTCGAGGAGATAGTCCATAAAATAAAATAATATAGAGTAGAAGAAACTTCACGGTTTTAAAGAGTTGCCCAGGGGACGTAAACATGGCAACGAGTTACAAGAAAAAGTTGATCGACCCAAATATTTTTTGAGAAATCGATACTATACTACTTCTTGTATAACCCCAGGCCCTATACTTCGTATCTTGCCGTCCCGATGACGCTAATATTATTTAATACGAGAGTGAGAGGGACGGTAAGACACGAACTTCGAATTTCGTAGTAGCCCCCCAGCTCGCTGGTTTCTGCGTGGGTGACGAGCAGAAGTTGCCTCTTGGTCGTCGGACGAGGAACCAGTGCAACAGTGCAGTGAATTATTCGCACGATTTTGACTTTTCAGTACTTAGTATATTTCAATTTAAAATAAAGTTATTTTTTTATTAGATTTATGTTCCCTCTTGTTCTGAGAGGAGGCCTGTGCCCAGCAGTGGGACGTATATAGGCTGGGATGATGATGATGAGATTTATGTTCCACACACTCACATAGGGCCTCTGTCCGGGCACGCGCAGCACGTAATGCGTGTCGTGCGTGGCGTGTGCTTCACACGCGGCGCACAGGTCCCAGTCCGCGCACTGCACGCACGTGTAGCGGAACCTGCCAACATAACACCTCCACATACACATCACATCACATTCAAACAAAAACACAACAGCACACTCAAAATGTTATTCTGTCCCGTAACTCAGGAGACATCATACACTTTGTTAGAAAAGTATTTGCAATGTATACCATTAGCATGCTTAGGAGATAAGATAAGCCATGAAGGAATTGCCTTAAAACTGTCACAATACAACTCCTAACTTTTTATGGATTTGTACCCCATGAAATCATACTTTTAATAAGTAACTCAGGAGACGTTACTATGGCATCCAGCTACACTAAAAAGTTTATTGACTCAAGTATTGATATTACAATGTTACAAAAATAATGTTTAAAAAAAGGTATCCAAAGTACTAAGCTGATATTGTGGTGTTCTAAGGGGGAGGCCCTTCTTTAACTGTGGACATCTTCCGGTTGTTGATGATAAGGTCTAAGGACTCGGCTAATTAAATTTGAATTGCAGTCTTACCCTGTAATTTTTTCTCCACATCTATTGCACTTGTAATCTAAAGTTTCGCCACCTAGAAATACAAAAATACCCAAATCAATTTAAGTTAGATTGAAAATCAATACAACAAGTCTTTTTAAATATATTTTCTCACCTGTTTGATCATTTTTGGAGGACTGTTCCACTTCATCTTTATACATGGAAATATCTCCGAAATCTAGAGTCAGGTCTGGACCCGCGATGGTGAAATCTGACACCATCATTGTGTCATCTGGGAAAAAAGGTCCGTATTGCTTATATATGCATGTAATGAATCCTTCCAAACTTTGTACTGAAAATCGGTGCTAATATACTATTAAAATCACAAATCACAAGCTTTTGCAACAAACAGTTCGTTTTATCGTTATTCCGCGGGAACTATGCCATTTTCCGGGATAAACTGGAGAAGCGGTTTAAGCATGAAATGTTAACCGACAGACAGAGTTACTGTCGCGTTTATAATATTAGTAGGATAATTTAATATACCTGCTACTATTGTTTCAGCTTTTTCCCACGAGAAAAGGTCTCGTGTTGATTCTTCAGATTCTGAAAGAAAAAAACAATTTTTTACATGACACCGACATGATATGATATCTGAATTCTACCTAACCTTCGCTTCTTTGCGACACAACTGTGCATCTCCAAAGTTGCGATATTAGCAGATGTCACAGTTTTAACGCAAAGGTGCGCTGTGTACTTGCCCAAGTCTCACCAGCATTATAAAGGAATTAAAAAACTTAATGCACAAACCTGGCACTGGTATATCTGGAACAACGTCATCATCATTATCATTGTCATCACGTGAGTTATCAATGGCAACAGCAACAGTTGTAATTTATTGAATCAGGCGTTACTTTGCGGAGGTCCATCCATATCAATGAACTAAAAGAATTTCCTTGCTCACCCGCGACCTTACGATAGCTAAGCTTATGCAAAATATGCGTGTTCATGCAGTTCCTCCACCTCCACACTGTAAGAACATACACAAATCACACAAACCCATCTATCACCCATCCCATCTAACACTACACTGACGCGTTTCGAACTCAACCAGAGCTCATCTTCAGAGTGACACAACCGTACACCATGCTACCAGTTGTTAGACATGTGTGTGTGTGTGTGTGTGTGTGTGTGGTGTGTCTAACAACTGGTAGCATGGTGTACGGTTGGTGTGGTGGTAGTGATAGATGGGTTTGTGTGATTTGTGTGTGTTCTTACAGTGTGGAGGTGGAGGAACTGCATGAACACGCATATTTTGCATAAGCTTAGCTATCGTAAGGTCGCGGGTGAGCAAGGAAATTCTTTTAGTTCAGCAACAGTTGTGTTTTCCTCTATTACACTGTAATTTTTTACAGTATCTTCCACTGTATTTTTTTATAAATGACAGATAAAAGAAAAAATTAATTCCGTATCCACAGATGCTCACTATTATTTTTACTAGCTTATGCCTGCGGTTTTGCCACTGTATAAGTGCATAACATGCGGAGGCTCTTGTCATTAATCTTTGATAGAATCTAATCAAGATAGTTCTTAGCTATGTTATATTACAATCTGTTCAACTGTTTTTGAGATATTGAACTTTGAAATGACAATATTTGGGAGTTTTTAACTTTTCTAAGTTGGTGTGATACAGATCATCAGCCGGAAGACGTCCACTGTTGAAGTAAGACTAGGGCTTGCAATCCGGATAACCGGATATCCATATTATCCGGATATCCGCCCATTTTCAAATCCGGATAGGAAGATCTTCATTATCCGGATAATTTGGATAATTCGAATATCTGATATTAAGCGCGCGCTCGCGCATTGTGAGAGGTTAGTGTAGTGTATGCATACACACAGATACATTTCTCTTTGTATTAGGAAGGTTTACATGCAATACTTATTAGTTAGGTTCATTCTTAACATCTTGTTTGGTAGTGGCGATGATGAATTTTTGGTAAATGTGTATGTAAGTAATGTATGTGTTATTATTAATTATTATATTTTATGTATTTTTCAATCTTCTATATATTTTTTACCTTACATTACACACACCTGCTTTGATCACCTTTTTTCTTGATTCTATGTTAATAACATCGTCAGGTCGAATAAGAAGGTAGAAGAAGAGATCGCTTTTTAGCGATTAGACCCCTGTTTTCTCGTCTCCTACCCTACCTTTTATGTTCTGATTTCATTTTATAATGAATGTTTTTTGGTGTTCAATACAATACGCTTTGTATTGTATTGTGTTGTTTATTCTTATAATAGAGCAAGAGCCCGCAAGAGCCAGACCTTCGTTATAGTATCGTTATAATCCTTCGTTATAGTCCGACTACAGGACCAGAGCACGAAGCCTATTCCTTTGCAGCGGGGAGTCAGACAAGGAGATGTGATCTCACCGAAACTGTTCACCGCTGGATTGGAAGATGATTTTAAGGTTCTGGACTGGAAAGGACGAGGCATTAACAATAATGGGGAGTACTTCACTCACCTTCGATTCGCCGACGATATTGTAGTCATGGCTGAGACTATGGAGGACCTCAGTGCTATGCCGCTGACCTCAGCAGAGTTGTTTCCGACCGAGTTAGCTTAAAAATAAACATGGACAGACGAAAGTCATGTCTAATGTTGTGCCAGCTCCCGTAATAGTCGGAGGCTCTGCGCTCGAAGTTGTTGACGACTATGTATGCAAACGATTCAGTTAGGTAGGTCTAATTTTGAGAAAGAGATCACTCGTCGAATCCGACTCGGCTGGCAGCATTCGGTAAGCTTTGCAGTCTTTTCGGCCAAATTACCGCAGTGTTTTGAAGTCAAAAGTCTTTGACCAGTGTGTTGCCAGTGATGACATACGGATCTAAAACGTGGGCGCCAACGATGCCTCATTAGGAAGCTCAAAGTCACTCAAAGGGCTATGGAAGGTCTATGCTCGGGTTTCTCTACGGGATAGAGTCAGAAATGATGATATCCGCAGTAGAACTAAGGTTACCGAATAGCCCGAAGATTTGCGAAACTGAAGTGGCAGTGAGCGTGCTCGCAGGACTGATGGCAATAGGGTTAGAAGGTTCTCGAATGTCGTCCGCGGAGCCGAGCCGTCGGTAGGCCTCCACTCCAATAAGATGGAGCGACGACCTGGTTAAGATCGCTGAATTGCGTTGGATGCGGAAAGCACAAGACTGGTCTGAGTGGAGAGCCTTGGGCGAGGCCTAAGTCCAGCAGTGGACGTCTTTCGGCTGACATGATGAATCGAATCTACTCTCGATTCTGAGTATTTTGAGCAAAGTGCTTTCCGGTTTTCAGTTATATTAAAAATGAACACCTTGCATAAAAAAAACTTTCAGCCTTTAAATATAACGAAGGTCTGGCTGTCGTGGGCTCTGGTCCGTAAGGCAAAAATAACAAACAAGCAGGAGACAGAGAAGTTAAAGTGTTTTTAAGTTATTTCACTCATTAAAGTGACAAAAATAATGATTTTTGTGCGTATAAGACAATCAGTGATTAAGTTAATTAACACGATTCGTCTGATGAAACAATTTAAAATTGTTTTTAGCGTTTTTTAAATATTCGGAAAATTATTCAAATTATTCAAAATAACCGGATATCCGGATACTGAGATTTCAAATATCCGAAATATCCGGATAATAAAAAGTTACCGGATAGTGCAAGCCCTAAGTAAGACCCTCCCCTTAGAACGCCGCAATTGCATCCACCAATTGCCCGCAACTCTCTCGATGTCGTCAGTCCACCTAGTGCGTGGCCTGCCAATACTTCGTCTTCCCTTTCATTGTTGCCACTCGCTCTAGGACCTTTCTCCCCCAACAATTATCTGTTCTTGGAGCGAAGTGCCAACAAGTTTAAGCGAGTGCCACTTAAACTTGCATTTTCTTTGAGCTACGATGAATTTGCATATTCCTGATTCTATCGCGCAAACAACAAACAGACAGTTGTAGATGCCGATTGAAGGATACGGGTATAGACCTGTTTATTCGCATAATGTAATATTCCTAATTCAAATTGGCATAACGTTATTTCGCGTAAAAAAACATTTGTGTAACATTAATTGCATAACTGAATACCCATAATGTTAATGCGCATAATGTGAATAGGTTTAACCATGAGCTGGCATAAATTTCATTATTATGCTAAATAAGTGTTCTGCTTTTTTATTATATGCCAGTTTAATGTTATGCCAAATGTTATAAGAATTCATATTATATAAATTCATGTTACGCAAAATAAGGGTTGAATAAAAAAAGCCATCGGATACACACTTGACTCAATTGCAGTTGGTTTTGGATATGGTTTCGATGTTGTTTGGAAAGATTCAGATGTTGGGTCAGGTGTGTTTGTCATGAATGCAGTAGGTGGTAACAGGTACACTTCTCTTCTGCGACGACTGTAGTTGTGGTCTATGTCCACTATGGCAGCAATTGATAGTCGCACACCTGTAAAGTACATAACATTTTTAACTACACAATTAAGCCTTCATCATAATTATGTTGTTGGGTGACAACCAAAACTCACTAAGTATAGTTGACCAAAGTGCTTTACCAATTTTAATGACAGTTCCTACTTCAGAAATAAAATAAAACAATAAGGCAACATCGACATTGGCAAAATATGTCTTGCTTAAAACAGCAAGAGTGAAAGCCTTTAAAAAAAAGGCTCATATTGACTTGTGAGTGAAAATAGGCTTTGACCACTGATGTATTAAAATAACATTAAATGTTAGGGTTTTAAAGGAATTTCTTGGTTGACTATACCTACTGAATTGACACAACGAAGATAAACGTGTTTTGATATATATTTCATTTTTATTTTATAAATCTGTTCGTAATTAAAATTAAACAAAACATAATTATTTCAGTATTTGTAACTATGGCAAAAAGAACCAAATTTAGATAATGTGCTTAGTTACTTTTAGCTGCGAACATTTAATTGGAAGAAAGAGTACATATTTCATACATTTTACTTACCCCAATATCTGTATCGGCGTTCAATACCGATATTGGATCAGATAATCTGAAAACGCTCCAAAGTCGTAATTTTGCAATTATACCATCATAGCGTGAAGTTATACTATCAAATGTTCAACCGCAATCCAAGCTCTGTATGAGTTACTTATTTATCAATTACAGTAAAAACAAACACCTTGCAAAATTCAGTTATACAAACAAAAAAGTCATACTTACAAAAACAATACAATTTACCACAAATAGTATTATTAGGGTTTTTTCAAGCCAAACAAAATAGACTAACAAAAAAATAAAAATACTCACATTTCAAATTGGTATTTGGTATTGCTGACCAAATTAGACGACTACTACCTATTTTCAAAGTGGGATCAAAATGATTATCACATATTCTTTTGCTATTATAAATCTTCATATGATCAATTTGGGGCAACTTGTCACCAACAACCGACATCCAAGCAGCAAACAATTCGGGGCGCTTCACTGGGTGCGGGAACCGGTGTATAGGTATACATATATGATCTGCAAATTAAATTAAATACACACCTACACTAAAAATTTATTTCAATAGATGAACAACCCTAGTGTATAATATTTTTTTTATGGTATAAAAAATAATCATTAAGGTTATGTACAATTAATAACTACTTGTATTCAAGGCCAGAGTAAATATGCTGTTACTGAACCAGTGAACAACCTGTTCAGCCTCATCTGCACACTTAACATTAAGCAAGAGAGAGGCTGATCAGTTTTAATATAAAGTTTATGTATTTACTTTATATATATTATCTCAAACATACAACAGCCATGGTGGCCTAGTGGTTTGATTGATGAGCATGCTCCATCACACAATCCATTCCTTAACAACACCCCTTAACATAAAGCTACTGACAAATTTTCAAATGTTACCTGTTATTAGCGAATTCATAAGTGTAGAGCCCACAGTAAGCCTACGCTGTGTCTAATGTTACTCTTGACCATAAAAGTGCAACTGCATTATGCTTACTACAAGACAAAAAACAATTTTGACCTCCTTAACTGAAACCTAGTTTGTTAGCAACCCATACTTTTTGACCATTGTTTCATTAATAACATCATACATCCCGGCCTCCTCACAGAATCAGAGGGCTTCAGTCGTAATTCTCACACCGGCCCAGTGGTGTATTAATAAATACTTATAAATATGCAATATCAGATAAATACATTATACTTAATTAGATTTTTGGCTAACTTGTATGTTTGCGCTGCACAATTAACTTTTTTTTGCAATGGTGTACTTACTTTCTACTTTAAATGACTCGAAAAGCACTTTTACAATAAATATTAAAGTTGAAAATGAATATCCAGGTTGAATTTACTGAGTGCTACTACTGACTAAACTAAATTTATTATAAAATAAGTTTCATTCTATTATCAGACCGGTGAAGATCTTTTTTAATTAAGTTTGGATCTTAGTAGTTACAATCCACACTTACGTATACCATCACAGCCAAAAACACAAAATTTTCTTCTCATGTTTCTTGTGCACTGTGCCTGTGCACTACTACAGCAAAACAATACTTTTATATCAAACTTCTTCTCTTTTAAATCAAACTACACTACGACTACGTACGATGGACTAGACACAGACTAATAAGAGGTACTACATAGGAATTTACGAATTATTTGGCTAGTGTTGACGATGACGTTTACCTCCCGTCCCTCACAGCCCCCCGCCAACCCACCATATTCGATGCCGCCATATTGCTTCTCCTTTGACTTGACTGACATATGACATTACTGTTTTATCCTTGATCGAGTGAAGTGTCGTTGATTTCGATCCGCGCTTATCCTCTCAGTTTAAAACGGTAATATTTATAGTACTACAGTTATTTTTAATAACTACAATGTACTACAAGTGCTGTGTTGATAATTGTCAAAGTAAACGAAAGGACGTTAAATTACACCAGTTTCCCGCATCTGAGATAGGACTCCGCAAGTGGGTGCAGTGTATCAATAGTGATAGTCTTCGGAATTTAACTATACAAGAACTTCGAAGAGTGTTTGTGTGTCATAAACACTTTGAACGTAAGTTCATAACTGAAAAATCTCGGATACGTCTGGGAGCGTATCCCACATTATTCTCTGAGGAAGAGATTCGAAGTGGATTGCCAAGTGAAGCTCATGAAGATGAACATACCGGTGAGTTCTTATGATTGAAAGTCTTAGCAAAAGGTAATTTTTGTTCCATCTTACAGACTGGCTAAAACCAAAAAGTAGTTTCTGGGAAATTGCATACGTTTTTATAATAAAATTCCAAAAAATATTATAAATGAAACGATCTATTGTCAAGAAGACATTAATATCAAAGGCGTATTATAAAGATAATGATTATATCATGGACAGGGATATTTGAAAATAATTCCGATCCGCATTAGCGATCCCTTCAAATAGCGAACCTACTGTGTTAAAAATGAAGTTGTGTTAAATACTTGTGATGTATAGATATCATTTAATAATATTGTAAATCTGTTAAAAAATATATATATATACCTCGTTGAGTTTCTTGCCGGATTCTTCTCAGCAGAGGTTGTTCCGAACCGGTGGTAGATTGTATTTGATATTCATAAGTGCTTGTTGTAGCCTTAATTGAATAAAGATATTTTGACTTGACTTGACTTGACGTCTGCACCTGTTTGTTTGCACATCTTATTATCACTATTATATTTCACTTAGTAGTTGCAAATTTTATGGATAAAATAAAATGGAAGTATGGTTTTATATTACATTTTAAGTTTCAGTGTAGCTATTATTTGAAAGATAGAAAGAGTATGGCACATTAGTTTTAGTATTTATTATCAAACACAGGTATGAGTGCAGTTCAATAAGATGGATATTTAGTATAAAAAAATATTGGTAAAATAATATAGTGATCCATCTACCTATGTGCATTAGTTACTCCATTAAACGTATAAAGATAAAATAATATGAAAAGTAAAATATGGATAAACAACAAACAATCATCGAAATTTTCTAGTTGTATTGTCTAAAATTTTGGGCTTTACTCAGAGCGCTATAAAAAATCCATGTGATTTGGACAGTATTTTCAGTGTAGCCATTCTTGAATTAATCTTTTTATTATTTATTTTATTTATTATTTTGTCTTTCAGAAAACATGAAGTTTGATCATTGCTATACCCGACGTCAACATGAAGATCACACTTACTTCTGCAAACCAGGGTCTTCAAGCATTGTCTCATGTGAAGCTGCAGGTAATTTCCCTTGATTTTAGGGTAACACTCTTCAGGGCAAATAAAGTTTAATTGGTATTGGTTGCCAATCTGTCCATCCATTTTAGCGTGAAGAAGAATCAAACATACACACACACTGCTCAAATTTTTTTGCATAGTTATTAGAATATACAAGCATTTAAAAAAGAAAATCATGGCACTAGTATTTATAAAACATTGACACATATATCTTCGAACAATTTATACTATAAGTACAGTTATTGACGTACTACCAAACTGAGTAATGCTCTTTTTTATATAAAATAGGCTTACGTTTGACCTCAATCTCGCTTGATGGAAGGCGAAGATGAGGCCTAAGATGGTACACGTTTGCCTAGAACGTGTCTGTTCACTTAAAGATGTCCAGATTTTAGCTTTCCGGAAAAACTGGCCTCAGCAGAGAGTTCCACTTCCACTCCTTAGCCGTCTGCATAATGAAAGAAGAGGCAAACCGCTTTGTGCGTAATGGAGGAATGTCCAAAAAATAAAGTGCGCTGAATGCACTAGTGATTTAACTACCACGGAGGGCTCCATTCACAGCTGGATCAGTCGGAGAGAGTATGATAGTACTATTAAAAAGAGACTGACCTACCCTCCAGAATATGCCGTGAGGAGTTTTGGCATTATTGTCAATGAATCAAACGAATACTTGGAGAAAACTCCTCAAGTGAACTCGATTACGAAGGAAATAAAACAGCACATTTTGTCCAAGTATTCGTTTGATTTCCTAAACTGCGACATCCATAAAGAAGTTGTAAGTACTTCAATATTTTCTGTCAGTGGCAATAAAACTGACGGTGTTTAATTGGTGTGGCATAATCAATAAAATATTTAGAGGTAAGTACAGATATTTCTCGGTTAAGTAAGACTTTGCCGTTTATGCAAAAACGAGCCTTAGAAAAATATAAAAAAAAATTGAAAAATAAAATTAAGTAAAACGGACATTGTTTTATTTTTGTTCCCACCAAAGTCGCCGACATACTGACAATACTCGGACTAAATTTGTTGTGTGCAACAAAACCTTCGATTAGGGCGGTCTGTTGGCAACTTTGGTTTTCATATCTGCAAATTTTGCAGTTGATTTGCAGATATGGAAACCAAAGTTGCCAACAGACCGCCATAATCGAAAATATAATATAAAATTAGGCGTAATATCGTATTAACGTGAAGTTCTATAGAGTAGAGCGCTTTTGCCCTGAACTCTATTTAAAAAATAAATGTCATTTGACGTAAACGTCGTACTGACGCAAAGCTCTATGGAGTACAGTGCTTTTGCCCTAAACAAAACTATTAAAAAAAAAAGCAATTGTCAAAGTGAATACTAGTCAATCCGCTCACTTCCTATGAGCAAATTTGGTTGTATGAGAGTTGTGCGTCTGATACGTAGTGTCTCTTATTAGTCTGTGGAGACTGACTTGTGACTGAAATAAATTTGACTTTTGTTTGACAGTTACTTTTATATATATTCGTAAAGATTGACGGGCAAAGGAAATATTATCCATAAGGCCATTTAAGTGTAGCTTTTTCTAAGCTGATCTCTCAGGGATAGGCAAAAGGAACTGAGCCTATACAGCCACACTGGCATCGACCTGGCCAGTGGCAACCCAGCAGTTCGTCCAGGTAAACAATAGCAAAATATTAGCAAACCCAGCGTCTGCACATTTTATATTAAGTCAATATAAAATTTTCTTATTATCTTGATGTTGCAACAAAAATCGTTTTTTTTATAAATAAAAATAACCTGTCCAAGATTTTTTCAGCAAACCCATTTTTAACATATTTTCTAATATACTTACTTATTTATTATAAAACACGTTTCATTCTATTATCAGACCGGTGCAGCAGGGCTACTACGAAACTCGAAGTTCGTGCCGTGCGGTCCCTCTCGCTCTCGTATTAAACCGCACGACACGAACTTCGAGTTTCGTAGTAGCCCTGCAGATCTTTTCAAGATCGGATCTTCTACCAACAGGGAGAAGAGCATTTTGTGAACGCGTGCCGAGCATCGAATTATCAAAATTCGAGTAAAAAAGTGATGAATTTCGCTTGGAGCACATAGTCTGCTCTGCATTTAAAAAATACTTAGTAGTTGTGCAAATGTCTATTCTGGGCTTTTTTAAGTGCAAATTAAAAACATGAAAAACATCGAATTAAGAGTTTCAAACTTTCGTGATTCTCACTTATAGTCAAAATACCATATACGGGACTTATCACGCTATTTTTACACAAGTAATATTTTGACACCCCACACTTCAGTCTACTCGTGACCACGGCAACTGTAACGTTGCCGAAACGTCAAGGTAAATATTACTTGTGTAAAAATAGCGTGATAAGTCCCGTATATGGTATTTTGACTATCGAATTAGAGGCTTTATTATGAAACAAAATCTCAACCGCAAAGGTCTAACTTTTTTATATATAATTCTTCATGTCAGGTTAATGAAAACTATTCTTATAAGGGACTTTACTGAAACCCATGAATTCTAATTCAAACACCAAAATTAATGGTTCACGTACGCAAAGCCACGGAGGTAAATGCTGGCATGTTTAAAACATCTCTAATTGAATCCACTCCCGCAGAGTTCCTGCCAGTCTCTTATGTACCTACTCAGTGGCACAAAATGTAGCCCACTCTACATACAAAATTACCTATTACTGCATAAAACGTAGTGTTTATATGCTCTTTGTTACTGCATTGCGGGCCAGATTTTTTGGCGCTCAGTATACATGTTTCTGATTTATTATAATAACGAAACAACATTAAGCCCATACAGCCATAGTCTCAAAATCAGTCAAGTTTGAACAAAGTTTGAACTTTTTTGTCAATGAACTTCTAAGTATTTCAAACATAAGTTTCCAACTTAAATTTTCTAAATTTAGTTTGTCGAAGCCTGTTTCTGTGGTACGGGTACGAGTTAAAAGATACAAGTTGTGGTAAAAGAAACAATCGCCAAAGTATACTAAATTTCATTTATTTAGGTGTTCGAGCCTACGCTTGAACCACATTGAGATTACCCCTTCGATATTCGTTGTTTTTTCCTTATCTGTGGTAATGTTAGAGCGAGACACACTGTTCTTTTTATACCTGTCTCTTTCTCTCAAGCTCGGGCAGCGCGCGGTGGAAGCCATTTTGTTTTCCAGTACGCTTTCGATATTCGTTACGTGCAGACATCTACAGTGTTACAAATATAATCTTTGGTTTACCGAAGGACCCGAATGCAACTAGATACAACCCCTTCTGGGCTTTATGATAGAACAACGTGAGTAGAACTAAATCTCAAATTCCATGATGTTGTACACTATAGCGCCCGCGTAGGTTGGGTTCAATCTCAAATACCTGTACGAAGCGCTGTACTTCGGGTCGGGAAAACCATCATGCTCGGCTCCTTTCGAACCAGCTTAAGGCGATTTTGCCTATACTACAATACAACTCGTAGAGTTGAGTCCATAAGACGACAAAGACCACGTGTCGACGTCGCACCAAATGTCGCCTCAAAATACTTTGACGCACAGTTGTCATACGACAATGACTGACGACATTTTGTCGTACCCATAAGACGACAAAGGCCATTGTGTCGACGTCGCACCAATGGTCGCCTCAATGGTCGACATAATGACATGTTACTGACGACATGTCGTCGTATCCCGCTGTCGACGACGTAAAAATATAACAGAGTAGTCGTACGACGGTGTCGTCTCGATTGTCGTCTGCGGTTTGACCACAGACTACTAAGGGATACAGATGCACACGCACACGTGGTCGTTGTCGCCTCGAATATAGTCTATGGTACATGAGGTGCGTTCCAAAAAATGTCACACTTGGGCCTCGTTCCAAAACATCATTATTAGAGATGTGCCGACTAGTCGGGAAAGCCGACTATCCGGCCACTTTCGTAGTCGGCGACTAGTCGGCGAATAGTCGGCAAAAAGCGCCGACTATCCGGCTTCTTACTTTGTACGTATATTTCAATAAAATATTTATTTTCATGTAGGTATTGGTACACAGAGAGGGAACTACATTATATAAAACCTTAATCTGTTAATTTTTGTAGTATTTACTGTTTTTCCTTGCCCACACGAGAATTAATATTTTGTCATTAGTTATACCTACTTGACTTTACAGGAATCATTGTCTAATTGTTCAAAAAATCCTTACACGAGACACATGTCAGCCGAAAGACGTCCACTGCTGGCTGCCTTCTCCAAGGCCGGCAAGGCTTCTCAGACCGGTCTTGTGCTTTCCGCATCCAACGCGATCCCGCGATCTTAACCGGGTCGTCGCTCCATCTTGTTGGAGGCCCACCTCGTCTCCCGGTCCGCGGACGCCATTCGTGAACCTTCTGACCCTATCGGCCATCAGTTCTGCGAGCAATGTGCCCAGCCCGCTGCCACTTCAGTTTCGCAATTCTTCGGGCTATGTCGGTAACCTTAGTTTTACTACGTGCATAGCCCTCTCCATAGCCCACTGAGTGACTTTGAGCTTTCTCATCAGGGCCCATCGTTAGCGACCACGTCTCAGATAACCACGACCTAAGTCATCACGGCAACACACATTGGTCAAAGACTGACTTCAAACACTGCGATAATTTAGAAGAAAAGACACTGCGAAGCTTCCCGAACGCTGCCCAGCCGAGTCGGATTCGACGAGTGATCTCTTTCTCGAAATTGGATGTACCTATCTGGACCGTTTGTCTCAGGTATACATAGTGGTCAACAACTTCGAGCGCAGAGCCTCCGACTATTACGGAATTTGGCACAACATTAGACATGACTTACGTCTTGTCTATGTTTATTTTCAGGCCAACTCGGTCGGAAACTGCTGAGATCGCGAGCAAGTACTGAAGTCCTCCATGGTCTCTCAGCCATGACTACAATATCGACGGCGAATCGAAGGGGATTCAAGTACTCGCCATTAATGTTGATGCCTTGTCCTTCCCAGTTCAGAATCTTAAAATCAATCCTCCAGTGCAGCAGTGAACAGTTTCGGAGAAATCACAATCACATCTCCTTGTCTGACTCCCCGCTGCAGAGGAATAGGCGACGTGCTCTAGTCCGGTAGTCGGACGGACATAGTGGCGTTTTTCGTACAGACACTTCAACACTTCGATATACCGGTAGTCAACTTGGCACCGCTGGAGAGCCTGCAGCACAGCCCAAGTCTCGATCGAATCGAAGGCTTTCTCGTAGTTTACAAATGCAAGGCAAAGGGGGAGGTTATACTCTTCGGTCTTCTGTATAACCTGCCGCAACGCATGTATGTGGTCTACGGTTCTATAGCCTTTTCGGATGCCGTTCTTTTTGACATGATTAAATTTTTAATTATTTTTTTAGCTCTTTCACTTAAATGAACAATAATAGTAGGCATTATTTTCACAAAAACGCCTCTTTGTTAGATACAAAAGCAAAAATCTAGAAATAAAATAATACGAATAAAATAAAATAAACAGGTTCCGAGACGCTTACAGGCCTCGGTTGCGACTAGCGCCCAAATCAGCTGGTTAACAAAGCGTCACGGAAATCCCCGAAGCTGTGATCGGTTTGGCCGACTAGTCGGCCGATTAGTCGGCTTCTTTACAACCGACTAATCGGCTAGTCGGCTAGTCGGCCAAAGTCATGATCGGCACATCTCTAATCATTATGCATTTCAGATCATGCCAACTGCGACCACAATGGGGTACCTGGCGGACTCGCCGGTACCGGAACGAGAGGAGAGTGCTTTACGGAGTATTCTGAGGTCGCTAGACGAGAATTTCCCCCAGAACTGGCGAGACTGGAAAGTGATACACTATACCATGGATGAGCTGTTTGGGGGTCAAGATATACCAGACAAAGTGGATTCAAAAATGAGATTTGCTGTACCGACATCGGATTTAGCACGGGCTTTCGACCCGGAGCCACCTCTCTTTCGGAGAGGCGTTATAGGGCCATTAGAGCCTCTTTAATGAAGTGGCCCTTAGGAAGAGCCCTATTATATGCGCCACATTCAATAATGGCACAAATACACGAGCCAGATTATGATGCTTTTATGAATGCAGTTAAAACGGTACGCCCAAAACTGACAAAGAGGTCAAGTGTGACGTCTGAACTCCGTACAGATTCTCCAAAGTCACCAGAGGCAGGGGGCTCTCAGAGTTCGGCAACCCCTAATTCGAAGTCGACGAATATCCAGGCTACGCCACGTCCTACTACTTCTACTCCACTATCTCAGGACAGCAGTGGTCATCTATTGGCGTCTATTCTTAGCCAACAGATGGCGCTGATGAATAAGTTTGGCGCAGCGCAAGTGGAACAGCAAGAAGAGATCAAAGCATTAAAGGGACAGAAGCAGAATAACGTGGCAATGGATTTAGATTCTTCCTTTGCGGAAAGCATGGTCTCGGATGAACCGAGGGAAAGTTTCGTATCAGAAAAGAATTCGCCAGTACATGAAAGCGAATCGTCGGAGGATGACGATACCTATGACTTTATGCCTAAGACTACAGAGCAAGAGCCTAAAATTAGAAAGGCTGACCCTAAGGCACTCAAGTATGGTATCGAATGCCAAAGACTAGGTCAGTCAGGATGGGCTAATTTAAGATATGGAGAGACCGGGAACTTTTTCAGGCGACACCAGCCTTTTGTGCCCTGAAGACAAACACCGTTTTAGCAGGAGTCGCTCCAAAATGGAAATTTGCTGAAACGTTAGAGTCCTTCGATGGCACCCTGGGGGCAATCACAAACGGTCTTATACAGCAAAGATTAATCTTCGAGGAAATTCTGGCGAGTCTTCCTAAGGACGTGAGGAAGAAAGTTAAAAAGGAATATCTGGGCCCGGAATCAATATTCAAAAAGAACTCCACCGATCTCCTGCAATACGTATGCGGGAAAAGGACAGAAGTGATAAGGCTGAGGCGGAAAGTATTCACTCCACGCAACAAGGTAATCAAACAGATCATTCATGAAATTCCGCCCTCTGAAACACATCTGTTTGGAGAAAATGCTAACGGACGTAGTTAAAGAGCAAGGTGGCTTACACAAAATTTTTCCCGCGAAACGGGCAACATCGGCGAGTACGAAGCTGGCCACGAAAGAGAATCGGCCACCGGCTCGTCCATTTCGCCAACCCCCTCAACAATATCGCGACCGCGACCCACCCAACACAGGAAAAAGTGGCCAAAGACCAAAAAAGGAAGGAAGTTCCTCCTCAAGAAACCAGCTAAGCCCTATTTCACTGCTCCGCAGGAAAAGAAGTGGCAGCCCGGAAATGACGTTTTTCAAGCAGGTCGTCTCGCAAAATATGCGAGACAGTGGGAGGGGGCACCGACCAGCATTCAGAAGATCATCAAGGGATACAGAATACCATTTGGGAAAAAACCGCCATTGGAAGGATTGAGGAAGAACTCTTTCAGGTTCACAACTCCAGCCTCCCCCAGATGGACCTCGAGATAAGAAATCTTCTGGAATCGGGTGCCCTCAGGAAAATTCTCAAGCAAGGGGCTTTCTATCAACCTTCTTTCTAAGGAAGAAATCAGACAATACTTACAGGCCAATATTCAACCTAAAAGGCTGAACGAATACGTGCTTACACCAAAATTTCACCTGGTGAACCATTTGCAAATACCTCGTCATCTAAGAATAAAAGACTTCATGATGAAAGTGGACATTTCACAAGCGTATTTTCACATCCCAATACATCCAAGTCATCGTCGCTTCCTCTCGATGGCATATCAAGGTCACGTGTACGAGATGACGTGTCTACCCTTTGGCCTAGCGAGCGCCCCCTCGGCGTTCGCGATGATCACGAACTGGATAGCACAACAACTAAGACGGAAGGGCTTACGGGTAATTGTCTATCTAGACGACTTCCTCTTCATGCACGAGAACTCTGTAGTCCTCGAGCGACAGGTACAATGTGCCCTGACATTTCTCCGAAACCTGGGCTGGCATATAAATCCCGAAAAAACATCGAAAAAGGCGTCGATGAATCTAGAATACTTGGGGATCACGTGGGATTCAGAAATCAATATGAAAAGCCTGTCAGGAGTGAAAGTGACCCAGCTACGGAAGTGTATATCCAAGCTTCTAGATGAAAGGCTTTGGATTTGGCACGATGCGAAAGTCTTCTTAGGCAAGCTGGAATTTGCAGCAGCTGTAATACCCCTAGGACGCTTACATTGTCGCTTCCTGCAGAGAGCCCTTCGCCACCTCTCGAGAGAGATCCACACACGAAATTCAGGATACCAAGTTATAATACCAAGACTAATATGGTGGTGGGAGAACGCTCACAAAAGCACCGCAATTCATCATGCGGACCCGTCAATTTTCATAACTACGGATGCTGCGGAAGGGGGCTGGGGAGCGATTGTGAACGGGCGTCACATGTGGGAAGATGGACACCATCACAGAAGAATTTGCACAGCAATGTAAAAGAGCTCTGGACAGTGTACGAAGTACTGAGTCGTTTAGGATCCGAGCTACAAGGCAAAACAATCATGCTCACAGTCGGACAGCGCACAACGGTCGCTTATATCGAGAAGCAGGGGCACCAAGTCCCTGAAGTTGCTAGAAGCGGCGGAGAATATTGGTACTTTGCCAACGCATGAAATGTCACCTAACTGCCCGGCACATTCCTGGGGCTTACAATGGGATAGCGGACGGACTGTCCAGACAGAAAGCGCTGCCCGAATGGCACCTCAGTCGCCGGATTCTAGCGAAGATATTTCAAAAGTTTGGAAAACCACAAATAGATTTATTCGCCTCGAAAAGATCAGCAGTAGTTCCCCTGTACGTCAGCGAAGATGCAACCGACAAGGACAGCCTATTTACGGATGCATTCAGCAGGACATGGTGCTACGACCTAGGGTGGTTTTTTCCTCCGCCAGCGATCATACGCGAGTCCTCAGTCACCTGCAGAAAGCCAAGGGTCGATTTCTTCTAGTGACGCCACTTTGGGACAACGCTTTCTGGGAACCGGAACTTTGCCGGTTGGCTCAAGGTCCCCCTTTCCAAATTCCGAATCTGAAGGATCACCTAAAGGATCTCCGCACAGACTTGCCTCCCCAGGAGTAGAAACCTGAGATTGGGGGTTCAGGCTGGGCAGAACAAGTAAGCGGATGGCCTCAAAAAAAATTGACCTGCTAGAGTGTTCGTGGAGATAAGGAAAAAACAACGAATATCGAAGGGGTAATCTCAATGTAGTTCAAGCTACGGCTGAAACCTAAATCTCCGTTTTATACCCTGCGGGGGTAAAACGGGTCTATTCAGTATTTTTGCGCACTTGTTCTTTCCGCATCACATCTTCTAATGGCACTGTCACTGAAACAATATAAAATAAACAATCTTTACAAAACCGATGCAAAAAAAACTAAGACACCTAACAATATAAAAAAAAAAACATACATATTTTTAGACAAATGCACCGCGATTAACTTTAATGAGTTTGCAATATTTCGACACAGTCACAACATGCACAGGTTTACTCTCATACAACAAACAAAGCCTAGGCATAGAGTGACGGGGGAAAATAGAACCGCGTACTTCTCCCGCCGCACTTCAACCCCGCGGCGCCATCTTGTTTCTGTCTGACGTTTCGTTGGTTGGTCGTTGGTTGGTGTCAGTGTCAGTAGGCATGGGGCGTTACGTGATTTGAGCGAAACGAAACTGGTGACAAGAATCACGTCACTGGTTACTAAAACCAGTGATTTTAGTAACCAGTTTCTTTCATTGTACGTACGCGATGCGGTGACGCGTTTTGTGACGGTCACTGTAGTTGAGTATTTAACGTAATTAGTAATAAGCTATTGAGCTATTGCGTTATTTATCGCAAGCGTGATTTTTCACTTCATGATGGCTAATTTAAACTTTGAGTACTGTAACTGTAACTGATACTTTATAATATTTATTAATTAATATAGTAGGATTCTTCCTTCAACCTAATTTATACCTTACTGTAATACAAATAATATTTAAATTCATGTAAGGCGCCAACCTGACTTACAGCGGTAAGGGTAAGCGGCTATATTTTTACTCCATTCCATGCTATTCGTTCCGTTCGTTACGTCTATAACGCTGAAACGAAAATCGCATCACCACAAACAAAGTAACTCGTTATAATAACCACCTCTTGTCGCTTGAGTGAAACGTGAAACCATGCCATTCGTTTCGTTCCGTTCGTGACGTCTATGACGTTGAAACGAAATACGTATCACCGCAAAAGAAGCTCATTACAAAAGTCACCACTTTGTCGCTTGACGTGAAACCAGTGATTTGGTGACTCGTCACGTCACTGGTTACTGTAACTGGTGACGTTAAATAATGTCCACCTCTAAGCCTTATTGTCTAGTTAGTCTAGCACTTTGAATCACAATAGTTTTCACCACTTATTTCTGTCACGCGGCATAAGACGAGGGTAGAAAGAGATGTTGAATGCGAGCGCGTTAGACAATGCGGCCACGCGGCCACCGTTCGGCGAAGGTGTCACATACAATGTGACCAAAATACCACACACGCGCTGTCTGATCACGATAATGTACTATTTCTTTTGGAATATTGCAAGGCGTTAGTGAAACGGTGCGTTGCCGGCGATTAAATGAAACCCAATTATAACAAACATACCTCGTGATTTCAGCATCGTCATCAATAATTGTTTCCATTGAGCACCGGGGGGCAGCAGAATTTTGTAACGTTTCTTTGTTTTGTCATTAGTATTACTTATATTACGTGATCTTATTACTTTACTGTCTATTCCTTTTCTTCTTTGGCTAAGTGCTCTTGTTAAATCACTATGTCGTCCTGTTTCTTTAGTAGGCCTTGCTATTGCTTCATTAGGTGCTTCAATTCCTTTAGCATCTGTTCCCGTTTCTTTGCTATGTGTTATTATTCGATGTGTGTCGTCTTTTGTATGAGAATTAAGGTTAATGGTTTTTTGATGTGTTATATCAATGCTTATATCAATTAACTTTTCGCGTTTGTTGTCCTGTAGTTTGGGTTTGCAAGGATCAAGAATGCTGTCCCTGTGTGACATTACTGTACAGAATTCTTTTGTTATTTGTAATGTATCATTATAATTTGTTTTAGTAGACTCTGTTTGCTCATGAGTTTTTATTAGTTTATCGATGTCGATTATTTCTATAGGTTCAGAATAGTCAAAATTTGGGCAAGTATCACCATCTGTATTTGATTCCATACGAACATCGTCTGCCATAGTTGCTAGACCGTTGTAAGATGAGTCGTCGTTACCGTGAGATGTTAAGTTTTGTGTGTTATCTAAAGAGTCTACACTAGTCCTTCGTTTTCGAGATGGACCGCCATCTTCGTCTTTTCGTTCTGGATAAATCTGAAAATATGAAATACTATACAGTAAACTCTTCATTGAATACCACATAAAGAACAATAAATACACGAATGGCTATTCTTAGTGTTGTCAACACTCCTCTGTTCACACTCCGAACTACTGAGAATATCTGAGGGTCTACTCCGAAATTCGGTGTTTGTATCGTACCGTCCCTGTCACTCTCGTATTAAATAGTTTAAGCATCAGAGGGATGGAACGGCACGAACATCGATTTTCGAATTTCGTATTAGCTCCGCTGTCCCAATTGTTACATTGCCGACAACTGGGCAAAAATTCCGAGAATTTCGAATCGGAATTCCGAACGCAGTAAAACAGTAGTTTTCCGTCCGAAGTTTTCTCCGATTCGGAATTCCGCATGGTGGCCTGTGCGTACAGAATTGAAATAAACGATGTGTGTGATGTATTTACGGAATTCCTTGTGTATGTGGCTGTCCTAAAATTGTTAGTTTCATGGATAGGCCAAAGTGCCGACAATAGATCAAACTGAACCACTGAGATCGGTTAAGGTAAAGTTAGGTTAGTTAGTGCCCTAGATTATCATACCTTGGCCTTCATATTTAAACAAACCAGCCAGTGTTTCTGCGTGTGTATCTATTCTATCAGCTTTACTATACCAATGGTGGGCAAACTTTATACATGGGGGGCCAGAAAGTTACAAATATTTAAGAAGCGGGCCAGGATTACATCGTTCTATTTTATACTTATTTTATGTTTTTGCCAAATAATGAAATGAAATACTGTAGGACGATCAAAATAATAACAATCGCGACCCATTAGGTAGGTACAGTCAAGGGCAAAGATATCGACACGGCCAAAGTTGCAAAAATATGCATACACGGCCTTAATGTTAAGTGCATAAAGTCGTGTATACATTTAACTTTGGCCGTGTCGATATCTTTGCCCTTGACTGGCGGGCCGGATTAAATCCTTGGCCCGCGGGCCGTACTTTGCCCATTACTATAAGCTATACCACTCTTATTCTTTATCTCACTCTCGGTGATGACTGAATATTGAAAATAAAAAGTGAAAAATTGTTTATTTCCCTTATTAACTAGTCTAGTATTGCGGCGGTAAACAAACTACCTTTAACGCAACAGTATTTACCTCAAGCGTGCTACAGTCATCGTCATGTTGGCTGATGTCCCAAGCCGCGAGTGGGTCAGCTTCCACCTGCGGGGCGCTCTCTGGTACCTCTGAATCTTCATCTTTTACTTCTTCTTTTATGCTGTAAAAATAAACACATTTATTAATAAGTATGCGTCGCGCTCTATATAGCAATAGGACTCGTTTATTA
>NC_133490.1:8774279-8848751 GCF_025370935.1 Choristoneura fumiferana | reverse complement strand
CGGCCAGGATTACATCGTTCTATTTTATACTTATTTTATGTTTTTGCCAAATAATGAAATGAAATACTGTAGGACGATCAAAATAATAACAATCGCGACCCATTAGGTAGGTACAGTCAAGGGCAAAGATATCGACACGGCCAAAGTTGCAAAAATATGCATACACGGCCTTAATGTTAAGTGCATAAAGTCGTGTATACATATTTTTTTAACTTTGGCCGTGTCGATATCTTTGCCCTTGACTGGCGGGCCGGATTAAATCCTTGGCCCGCGGGCCGTACTTTGCCCATTACTATAAGCTATACCACTCTTATTCTTTATCTCACTCTCGGTGATGACTGAATATTGAAAATAAAAAGTGAAAAATTGTTTATTTCCCTTATTAACTAGTCTAGTATTGCGGCGGTAAACAAACTACCTTTAACGCAACAGTATTTACCTCAAGCGTGCTACAGTCATCGTCATGTTGGCTGATGTCCCAAGCCGCGAGTGGGTCAGCTTCCACCTGCGGGGCGCTCTCTGGTACCTCTGAATCTTCATCTTTTACTTCTTCTTTTATGCTGTAAAAATAAACACATTTATTAATAAGTATGCGTCGCGCTCTATATAGCAATAGGACTCGTTTATTACACCTTACCTTAAGGAACGGTTGACACGAGTAAAACTAGATACATGGTTGGTTACAATATCTGTTTTTTGTCACGTTCAAAAGTTTAACTGTTGGGAGTTAACTGTTCTACCTAAGTATTACCTATCTTTTCGGGGTTTTTTTTTTCGTAATGACCAAGTTAATTTCGTCTGTTAATAATAGTGTTGAACAAAAGTAAACACCTTGCAATAGTTCCTGGCAGAAACAAGTCTTCTCTCAGCATTTGGAGTCTTATAGCCGCCAATACCGCTTGCATCTCTTTCTGTAGACAAAAATAAAGATTAAGGAGGGCGAAGGGTGCGATCTGTATCGTACTGGTAGGTACTGTATACTGCACACGCGTGTATCGGAACCTGGCAACATAACAGTTCCACACACTCACATAGGGCCTCTGTCCGGGCACGCGCAGCACGTAATGCGTGTCGTGCGTGGCGTGTGCTTCACACGCGGCGCACAGGTCCCAGTCCACGCACTGCACGCACGTGTAACGGAACCTGGGAACATACCACTTCAATTGATACACAATAGTATACATACAGTATTATTTATTTGTATTACACAAACTACTGATGTGCCAAAGGAAATTTTCCAAAATTGCGGAATTTTTCATATAGGAAAATTTCGGACACATCTGACAATTTTTATGTTAATTGAAACTTTCCGATTCTTAGATTTCCTATATTTCTTGTGAAAATTTCCAGAAAATACCAAATCCAGAAAAAAA
Source organism: Choristoneura fumiferana (assembly GCF_025370935.1). NCBI lineage: Eukaryota > Metazoa > Arthropoda > Insecta > Lepidoptera > Tortricidae > Choristoneura > Choristoneura fumiferana. The sequence continues at coordinate 8,847,378 of NC_133490.1, read as the reverse complement.
AAATATTATAATATACTGAGCGGCAAAGTCTGGCCCTCAAATGTATGCAATAAATAATAGGTAATTTTGTATAGTGGGCCAAATCTTGTGCCGCTAAGTATATATATTACTTACGTAAGTTACACAAATACTCTATCATACATATGTAAGTAATTATTATGTTTTAATTTAATATGACAATTAAATTTTCAAGTATCGATTACACAAAAATGACTGTGTCGTATTGTATGTTACCCATTAATTATATTTCCACACTCGTTGCACCGGTATTCTGCGAATTCGCCACCTGGTTAGACAAAAATATCCAAATTAATTTCTAAATTTCATCGGTTAAATTCGTTCGCGACTGACCAACCTTAAGCTTAAGCTTTAAAATCATATATACACTTTTTCACCTGTGTCATCTTTAGTTGGCTGTTCATCATTATACATAGACACGTCTCCAAAATCTAGGGTCACTTCTGGAGGGTCTACTGTTTCGTCTAACACCACCTCTGTGTCATCTGGAATTTCGGGACTGATTAATTATTTTACTTTCAATTGTTTGTGTTTAAAATTACGGTTTTACCATTAAAAATATTTATCGTATTGTACTTAAATATTTTTGCCAAGCGCCATCTATGTTAAATGCTTATCTGTACGTCAAAGGTGCAACTGTTCACCTAGAAAGACAGATGGCGCTGTTACTCAATTCAATACCAAAATAATTTCGCCGTAAAATTAAAGCCCGTGTAATATGGACTGGCGAAGAACCGAATCTCATTCCCGGCTCCCAGCACCACTTTTCTAGTTTTTTCAAGGCGTTCTAGTTACATACAATACAATATACATATTTAAGTAAAAAATATAGTTTTTTTTATTATTATTATTTTAGTACAAGGTTTTTGCTAGCGGATCTTTCTGGGACCTCGTCGCCTAGTTGCATTCCCAATCAAATTCAATCAATCTTCAACAACACATTTAAAATCTCATCAATCCGACCACGGAAGTGAGTGATTTTTTATTCCTTGCCTTTGTTTTAAGTCGAAAATACAAACTGAAATATAGATGCACAGAAAATCAGAAAAATAAGACCATCACTGGGAATCGAACCCAGGTCCTCGGTATTCCGTACCGCGTGCTATACCGCTACACCACTGATGGTCAACGGTACCGACACGAATTTCCGCTATCCACCTCATATCTCAGCTTGTTGTTGTGAAGAAACAAACAAGCTTTGTAATTACCTGCTAATATTACATCCGTTTTCTCCCATGAGAAAAGATCTTGTGGCAATATTTCAACTTCTGAAAAAAAAGTTGCATTTATCTAATTAATCTTTATATTATTTATCTCATCAATATTTAATGAATTTAAAAAATGTGTTCACAAACCTATCACAGATGTATTTCGAACAACATCGTCATCAGGTGTATTTGGAACAACATTGTCGTCATCATAATTATAATTGGCATTATTTTTCAACGTCATAATTATATTTCACATTATTATCACATGGGAAATTGATGGTAACATCAACAGTTTTGTTAACTCTTGTTGTGCTTAAGTCTATTTTGTGGTCTCTTTTTGCTGTTCCTTCTATTTTCCCTGTAAAAAGGACAGCGAAAGTTTGTATTGTTACCTCTTCACAACTAAACCGCTGAATCGATTTTGTTGAAGTTCGGTATACAGATAGTTTTAGACCCGGGGAAGGACAAAGGATAGTTTTATCCTGGAAAATTGCATAGCCCCCACGAGATAGCGATAAACGAACTCTACACGGATGGAGTCGTGGGCTACAGCTAGTTGAAAATAAGTTGGTTCCTTATGTGGAATTCTGACAAATTCTTTTTCAATGTATTTCTACGATACCCACTCCATTAGTAAAAATTTGTAAAAAGTAGCAAAATATTGTAAAGGAGTCTAAAAATGCAAAATTCAAGTCAAGTCTGCCTTTAAAATACTCGTTGTTCTCTGAGGGTGCCCTTCAGTACCTCAGGCAACTGTTCCACTTTTTTCAAATTCCACTTACAAACTTTTCACTTCCCTCCTATCCAATATTTGCCGAGGACTACTATGAGCTATTTAACCTGTTTTAATATATCTTCCGGAAAACGGAAATTTATCCGGAATACGGAAATTCGTCGAAGAACTAAAGTCACTGACATAGCTGGAAAAATATGCAAATTGAAGTGGCAATGGGCAGGCCACATCGCTCGAAGAACAGATAACCGTTGGGGGAAAAGTCCTCGAGTGGCGACCACGAACCGGAAGACGAAGCTTTGGCACCCCAGGTGGACTGACGACATCGTGAGAGTAGCGGGAAACCGGTGGATGCAAGTGGCGAGTTGTCGTTCATTGTGGCGTTCTAAGGGGGAGGCCTATGTCCAGCAGTGGACGTCTTCGGGCTGATGATGATGATGATGAATATATCTTACTTACCACATTTTGAATCCTCAAGCAAGCTATATGTATGGTCAATAAGGAAATCCCTTTGATTTTGGGACTCCTTGGATTTCAAATTCACATCTTCGATTTTTGTGCTGTTGATATGCTTCTGATCTGTGGAAAAGAATTTTTTTTTAAACAGAAATATTAATCAATATCTACGGTCTGTTCAATTTGCTAAGCGGACACGACAAACCTATTTTAATCTCCGAAGTTCATAATAGGTAAGTGAGATGGGTGATTTACGGTCATAACATTTGCAAAGACGTGTGTATGAATGAAGTCATAGAGTACTTTTAAATACTGGATATAAAGATACCTCTCTTATAAGCTGAAACATCTAAGCAACGGCTTCTTGGCGCCCTCTATAACTATCCGGTGTCACTACTACCACAAACTACATACCTATAATATAATGGATACTTCATACATGTTTGCATTTAGGTACGCGTTCGTAGTAAATTATGAAAGGAAAATGAAATGTAAAATCAATTAAATAACAGCCATACATCACATCCACATCACATTTTCCATAATTGAAAACATCAAACAACGACGAACGAGGGAACTTGCGAAGCACAGAGTACCTTCGTATATTGAGCTGAGATAGAGAGAGATGTCACTCCGACACATAGTGCCTAGTGACATCTCGTGGTCTAAACCAGTCAACTTATAACATTCATAATAGTTCGCTAATTTAGCTAGTATTGACTACTTCCCGGCTAGTGAATATTCAAAATGAGGTCTTTGAAAAAATCGGAACTCATTTTAAATACATACCAGGATCTTCAAACGTAAATACAATAAAACAAAAAAAAAGTTTTGTTTATTATTTATTTAAGATTTGAACAGGTTCAGTTATAAAAATATAAACTACGTGCAAGGTATACATAATGTTATTGTCATAGGTAATAATCGAGCTTCGATACAACTATAAATAAGTTTTGTTAATTTAATAAATCAATTATTACCCGACCGCCTGAAGGAGGGTTATTTTCTATTTGCTTTAATGTGTTCAAAAAATGTAAAATAAAAAGTTTTACCTGACAGTTGCAGGGTAGGAACTGCGTTTCGAGTAAGTCTTTTGCTGCGGGTATGATAGCAAGGCTCAAAATGCAGGTGACAAACTTTCCGGAGATCAAACACGGTATGAGGATCCAATGATAGAATATGACCGCCAATTGCGTCCTTCCATACATTAAATCTTTCCGTATCCTTGTCCGGATTGGGAAATAGATGCATTATAATATTATCTGTAACTGAAAGAGCAATAAAATTAAATAAGCAAATAATTGTGTGATCTTGATTAATTTAATAAATGTGTTTCTTTTTTTTATTCAAATTCATGTAGATACCACTGAACCGATTAGATGAAATTTAGTACAAAGTTTGAGACTGGAAAGGACATAGGATAGTTTTTATCCCGTATCAACAGCTAGTAAACTTATAAAAAGACTATATCGGGATTTAGGATAAATTTAGCTTTATGTATCTTTTTACTTGATCAATAGCAAATAATTATTTAAATCACAGAAATATTGTTGAATAGGCAAATTAAATTGGTTACAGTCCGCGCAATACAAAACTGATGAAATTGTACTAAAATTAAAAGCAAATAGGTACTTACTTTTTGTATCGCAGTTCGGCACACAACATTTCTTCGACATGTTAAAAAAATCCAATTTGCAACGCAAAAATAATCAAGTCCACATAAACGCGTGTCAGTCCAGTCAAAATGAGAGAAGCGAAATCTAAAAAAAGGAATAAGTAATTGATCGTGAAAAGAAGGCTCTTTACTTGTATTATGTCTTTGTCCTAGATTAATTGCGCCGTCTTCCGGTCGTCGTACAAAGTCGTGCTCAACACAAATGCAACAGCCGAAAGTCGAATGAATAAAAAGAAAATTCCCTAACACAATATTGTAGACTATCGCGGTCATTACTAATTTTATGGTTTTTAGGGTTGCCCTTCTGTCAAACTTGGTGACCAACTATTACCCCATAACAACTCAGTGAAGTACTTGGGAATCCATTTCGATCGTACGCTAACCTGGAGATAGCATATCCGAGCAAAAAGGGATCAACTCAACCTAAGATTCCGTGGGTTGTACTGGCTGCTTGAGAGAAATAGCGTCCTGTCTCTGGACAACAAGCTTCTCATATACAAAACTGTCCTGAAACCAATATGGACATATGGCATCCAGCTGTGGGGCTCTGCATGTGACTCTAACTATACTTAAGCAAATTGCCAACACACCCTGGTTCATCAGGAATTCAGAGGTCCATCAACATCTAAGGATTAACACAGTGAAACAAGAAATTCAGTCATATTCAACAAAATACAAGAAGCGAATTGAATGCCACCCTAACCAGCTGGCAGGGTTACTCACTGAGCCTGACCAGATAATACATCTTAAGAGGCGCAGAATCCTAGAACTGGATCAACTAATATGAAGATTCCGCCACAGATAGAATGGTCTCTCGCTGGGGAGCCACCTTTACACGCCATTGATCACGCAACTTGTCTGCTCATAGTCCCCCAACTGATTGCATGATAATATAAAAAAAAACCCGTCCCTAAGAATGAGCTACCAAATTGCACCTCCGATAACGGGGTCTAGTGATGATGCAAAATCTGGCATTAAGTATTTTGTTTCGCGCAACACCCTCGCTTATTTTCACTATCTTCTTAACAAATAGGAACAAATTGTTAACACTAACGGTATCACAAATAACTATGAAAAAAGGACTTTTGGCAAGATTTTTCCAGGCAATCCTATATTGAGTTTTTTTCTTTAGACCACATTTTGACTAAGCAAAAAATTAGTTAAAGATTGTTTGTTTAGTGTTATAAGATTGGTAATTTCAGAATGTGTTCCTGTTAAGATGATTCTGTAGATGTATATTGTCTATGAAAAGCTCTCTCTTGCTCTATGGTCTGTAATGGATGTGAGAATAGATCAAAACTTTTAGGCTTGTAGTTTCAACATACAGTATTTTAATTAAATCATGAAAGATACAAAGGATGACCAAACTATTCTGCATTTATTTGTACTTTTGGAAAAGGCACGGTAGTAACCCCGGTAGAGTTGCACAACTTGCACTTCTACAAAAACACTTTAGGTTACAGGGAACTCTCCTCTCTGCCCTCGCCAAGCTCTACATTTGTTTGATAGAGTAGGAACCCCGGTTAAGATGATAGGGTGCACTACACCACATGCAATGCAAGGGTTGTTTATTTTTTTATTCAACTGGATGGAAAACGAGCAAGTGGGTCTCCTGATGGTAAGAGATCACCACCTCCCATAAACATCTGCAACACCAGAGGTATTATTGTAGATGCGTTGCCAACCTAGAGGCCTAAGATGGGATACCTCAAGTGCCAGTAATTTCACCAAACTGTCTTACTCTCCATGCTGAAACACAACAGTGTAAGCACTGCTGCTTCACAGCAGGATTAGTGAGCAAGATGGTGGTAGCAATCCGGGCGGACCTTGCACAAGGTCCTACCACTTGCAAAATAATAAAATATACTACCTAGTAAAAAAAGGTAAGGTTAATAAAATATACTACCTGGTAAACACAAGGTTGGGACTGCAATATTACTCAGTTTTTTACAGCTTGTGTGATATCTCGGCTCAAAGTGACAGTGGCAAACTCTGCGTTTTTTAAAAATTGCATTGTTGTCTAAAGCCAAAATTTCACCACTTATTGTATAAATCCAAGTCCGAAATCTCTCAGGATCTTTATTAGGGTCTGGAAACTGGTGAAGCGTAAGCGTAACATTGTCTGAATCTATCAAACAAAATTGGAGAAATTAAATAAATATTTAAGTATTAACGTATTTAGAGCAACCTTAAAACTTTACACAGACCAAGCATATTTCAAAAATACCACTGTATCAAAAGGTTTTATGTATAAATCAATTAGGTACCTTTATTTCTCCTAGTTTTGTTGCAGTTTGGCACACAACACTTTTTTTCATTACCAGAATTCATGGTCGAAGTAATTATGATAACCAAACCACAAAGAAGATAATGGAGTCTTGAAATAAGCAGGGCTTAATAAGCCAGAAACAGAATCATCGGGGTCCGAAAAAAAAGTAAATTCGTACAAAAAATGCTAGCTAAGCTCATTCCCTAAGAATCTGAATGAATTGATTTCGATCGAATTAAGTTTCAGTCAAACATCGTAGGTCACCGTATAGTGATTACTTAAATTTACTTGCTCAGTGGTAGGTCTTCTTCTTCTCTTTTAAAATATGGCTTTTCTGTCCTAATTAATAGGACAATTTCGCCAGTGTCAAAGTAGTAAACACGAACGAAACGAACGAATTGACATTTTCATGTTGATGTTGACGTATGAAGAAAATGCGTTCCGTTTCACTCTTCACTTCAGTTCAGTATACAATTTTGCAAGGAATCTCTACTGTTTCAATATTTTCCCTGTTACATTCATTACATGTATAAGTTGTGTTGATGCGTTTTTTTAATAATTGTACATAAATATCGGTCTCTATAATAATAGTAAAATTATATGCTACTTGGTTGACCGAGCGAACTCTCGATTTCTTTCGAGACAGCAGGGCTACTACAAAAATCGAAACTCGAAGTTCGTATCGTACCGTCCTTCTCGCTCTCGTATTAAATAGTATAAGTGTCAGAGGGACCGCACGACACGAACTTTAAGTTTCGTAGTAGCCCTGCTGGCCTTGGTACTAGCCTCCCAGGGGGGCTACTACGGTACCACGGCTACTACGGTCTCTCTCTTATTAAATAATACAGGTGTCCCACGGCTATGCCACATGGAGGGAAATTGAAGATAGACAGTCTTATAAAAGTAATTCAATTCAATTAATTCTTTTTTCAGTAAAATTGTCTAAGTATCTCCAATATTTAAGATACTTTTCCTCCATGTAGCATAGCCCTGGGACACCTGTATAAGCGTTAGCGGGACGATGTCAAGATACAAAGTTCGTATTTGGCACTTTGTAGTATAGGGGCATAGGGCCAGTTTAGCCATTCATCAAAAGCAGTGTCAGTGGAGTTACCCAAAACTATTTTCATAAAAAAACAGTATATTAATTCAATTTTCACTCCAGGTAATCATGTCAGCCTCACGGATGCGTGCGTACACAGTTCTCTACCCAAGGAAAAAATCAATAACATAGGTAGTACCCTGAAACCCAAATCCCCAAGAACTCTTTCTTAAAGTTTTGAGATCTGTGTTATTTATGTAGGTACAGTACAGTGTTATCAAATCAAGCAACTGTAGCTAATAACAATGTTATGCATTATCTGTTCTTCAAACCAGTTAACAGTGTTTTTTAAAACACCCAGATACAGGATGTTAAACCAATATCTACATTAATTAAAGTGCCAACTAACCACTGAATAGCAACATAAAGTTGTATCAAATGAAAAAGTGTGAACTACTGTGAACATTTTTCCCCAGTTGTCCACAGATGGGAACAAATGGGAGGCAATTTCTAGCAGTACGCAACCACCTAATAAGTGTGTACTTGTGGAAATGTAAATGTATCCTACCTTTTTGAACCGCAAACCGCAGACAACTATGAATTTAATGTCTGCCCAGTAGTTCAGTTCAGTGTTTACAAAGGGGTGCGGAAAACTGGGAATAGGTCAAAAATTATAGTTATGGTAATACCTGGTAAATACAGCGATGGCAGGGCCAATGCATTTAAACGGTTGTTGCGATTCCAATCCTTTTTAGTGAAATGAATATTGCAAATTTTTTTTTTCCTGTATATTTCATAGCGAGTCAAATTTTTTAGTGGTTTCCCTGCAATTTCTACCCAGCGTTGGTAATGCTCAGGAAATTTGTCTGGATTAGGAAAATCGTGTATGGACACACCTGGAATATAGTAAGACACATTAATCAGCAGAAGCTTTTTTTCTAACAGTAAGATATAGATTAGGGTTGCCATAAGTGTGGGGACACAGACTGGGACATTCAAAGAAAAAGTAGTAGGGTAGGAAAATAAGGGTAGAAAAAAAAGGAACTTTTATTTATTACAACAATTATATGTAACTTAGTCCTTGCCTAGACATAAAACAACTTTTAACACAGTCAATCAATGCCAGCAATCCGCCAGTCTGGTTCTCTGTTGGTAGACGCTTTTTGCTACAAAGTAAAAAATGCATGTTATCGGCTATGTTATATGGTAGTTTAGCTAGTTAGTAGTGTTTATACCTAGTGCCATCCACGAAGACGCGTGATTTTAACAAAATTAGACATTAATGAATGACTCTACCTATATCGTAGGTATATTATTATTTACCAAGTCCAGCCAGCCAGTCGTAAATAAATAGGGTAGTAAATAAGTATGATTTCTAAACTGGGACAATTTGCTTATCGGCCGGGACGCCGGGACACCATGGTTCAAACCGGGACATGTCCCGGCGTACCGCGACGTATGGCAACCCTAAAATAGACGTTAAAATTTTGTTTATGTAAGTAGTTCAAAAATTAAACTTTTTTCATACTTTTTTTCACCAATATTTTATCAAATAGGCAAGCTACCCTGTATTTTGCGTATTCTATAGCTTTTAATACTTTAATTATTTTTTTTGTTACAATAAGTATCTATCAGTCAATATCGTTGCAATATCGTCAATATGGAAAAATAAACATAACCTTAAACACATTTTTAGACGCAACTTATTGATGCTATGCATAATCCTGTACTATAAAAAAAAATCAAGAAGTATATAAGTACTTATACAAGGTACAAACCTATAGTGGTACATCCAAAAACACAACGTTTTCGATTGAAATTAGACATTACAAAAAGAGTGTGAAATCGTAACAACCAACACTATAACCCAACTATAACCACACAACGTCAGTCAAGTCTTACAAATCGAAAACAGCAAAATCACTATGTTTTAGATTAGACAAGCTAATAAATAAGAGACACTATGTATACCTTGTGTGTATACCTACTCAGATGGTAAAAAGACGTAAACAAAACAAACAACTGTCCAGTCCACGCTTCTCATGTATAGCAGTATTGTACAATCACAGACAGTGGGTTGAAACTCCATACAAAAAAACTAATGTACGGAGCTAGTACATTTTGTGTACCAACCTCTCCAAAATAACTTATTGGTTGCCATATTTATGAAATGATCTGTGCTTGCTTAGAGGATTTCACTTAAATTATTACATTTTAAGCTGTGAAAAAAAAATAAGCGGAATAAAATATTACTAAGATAAAGAATACAATATAAAAATAATTTTGACTAGATATCCTTTTTTATTTAAGTAAATGAAAAAATTTTAGTTCTATTTTTCAATTTTATATGGCAGCCCACAAACCTTCATCTGCTGCGTGTGAACGGACGCCTTCGCGAGATTTTGTGTTTGTATTTTCGTGTATTTTGGTGTTTTGTTTTGTTAAAAGCGTTGAGTTTGAGATTATTTCTCCTCCGCATTAACTTTTCTTTCACTAAAGTGCATTTATTCGAGACAGGACTCTAGTTTTTACCGTTATTTTCGCGGCTGTGCTTTACTAAGAAACCATTCAACATGAGGAGATGCGAAATTTGTAGTATTCAAGAAAGACATTGTGAAAACAAAATTTTCTTTGCTAGATTTCCTCTAAGTGAACATGTGTAAGTAAAGTTACTGATAAATCTGATAATAGGTGTTGAGGTTATATTCGGCTGGCCGACGTCAATTCGTATTATATAGTATCACGACAATTAAATTTCATTTCAGTTGTAAGCAGTGGGTGAAAGTAGTTGGCAAGGAGGACCTTGCATTTTTACCCATTCCAAAACTTCACCAATTGCGTTACGTATGTGGAAATCATTTTGATAAACAAGATTTCACAAAATCGAAAACCCGGCTGAAGAAGAAAGCCATACCAAAATTGGGACTTACCATGCCACCTCTTTCTGAAGAAATTCTTAAAAGGTTTCCCCTAAAGATGGCAAGAAGCAGCCAAGGTAAACACTTTTTATTTTATTTTCAATTTATCTCTATTGCAACTTGACTTACTTCATCTTATAATAATAATAATAAAATAATAAAAGATATTGATTTAATAGTTTGTTTACAAATTCTACTTAGGTACATAACAAATAATAAGTACAATCAAACTATCAAAAGGGACAGCGACTCAGCTTATGCCTGCGCCTTGCTGAACAAAGTCCTCATGTTTTTCAGTCGCCCCCATAAACCATAACCCTAATAAATACCATCAATACACATGCAATATACACGTGATAAACCACACAACTGCATCGAGTTTGGACTTGTTTGTCGTCTTGTCGAGTACTTTGGTAACCAGGGGCATATAGCACAGTCAGCAATAAAATAATAATAATAATATCTTGTAAAATGTGTTTCTTTTCACTTACGATCCACACAATCAAAAATCATCATCATCCCAGCCTATATACGTCCCACTGCTGGGCACAGGCCTCCTCTCAGAACAAGAGGGCTTGGGCCATAGTTCCCACGCGGGCCCAGTGCGGATTGGGAACTTCACACGCACCATTGAATTTCTTCGCAGGTTTGTGCAGGTTTCCTCACGATGTTTTCCTTCACCGCAAAGCTCGTGGTAAATTTCAAATGTAATTCCGCACATGAATTTCGAAAAACTCAGAGGTGCGAGCCGGGGTTTGAACCCACGACCCTCTGTTTGAGAGGCGATAGCTCAAACCACTAGGCCACCACGGCTTAATCAAAAATAACAATGAAAAAATTTTAACGTTACTTATAGTGTGAATTTGGTAACGTTAACAAGCCCTGTCCATGACATGAAAATAAATTATTATTAAGAAAACAACTTCTTTTTTTTTTCTTTAATTCGATCATTTAATTAATAAAAAGCGCACCACTACGTGCCGTTTTTTGACAATCTATATCGATAAAAAAGCACAACACTATGCTGTTATAATTTCGACTGTTCCTAACAACACTACTTGTCAATGTGACTTTTTCAGCCATGTTTAGTCTGTGCAGTTCGTTTCTTGATATTGGCAACCAAAATGCACTGAATTCATACTACAATCATGGTCAATTTTTTGTATGGAGAGTTCAGACTCTTAAAACGCAGTGATTATATACTCTTTGATCACAGATTACAAGAATAGTAGCTCTATAATAATATTTTTCGGATAGAATGGGTACGATGACACTTGCGTTAGTTCCATTCCATGCCATGAACGTTTCAGGCCAATAATTTATAAAAAAAATATACTTGAATCCCGAAAGAACAAAAAAAAAACAAATATCTATATAGCTTAAAAGATTTCGTAATAATATACAAAAACCACTTAAAAATGTATTATTATGTTTTAAAACTAAAAAGATAATTTTTAATCTCGTAAACTTTTATCGCGTAAAACGGAACTCTATTTCTGTAGTGTCTTTGTATCGAGTGTTTCGTGTTGTTTGATGTTTTGAACAGTTACTTTGTTATTCAATTTGGTTTTTTTTTTACCGTTATTGGTTTTGATATAGTGCCAAAGAAGACCGCATGGTTTGTGAGATCCCGATAGACAAGCAAAAACACTTGCTACGCGGGTGAAGCCGCAGGCAAAAACTAGTTTAAATATAAACTATCACTAATTGAATCGATTACACACCCTTAGCATATTTAATCGAGAATCGCAATAAATCGATTCGAATTTACATTGTCACAACCCTTCAATTGCTTAATGACATGTGTCACCGTACCCATCCATCCTAATTCCTTAGGCATCCTATTTCATAACAACGGTATTGATAAATAATGTTGCTTTCCCCTTCGGTAAAAAATCAAAATGTGGGTTATGTCTGCAAAGTTTTAGAAAACTTGTGGTTACTGTTTTTCCAACCTTTGCTGTTTTTTGAGTGATTTGATTTGTGAAGTTTTTAAAGTGTTTTAGTGCTTCCTCCGTTAAATTCTCTTCTGATTTAGCGTTGAGACGAGATCGACTGATTTTATTATCTATTATCTCACTACTGAACGTATTTGTTAAATATTATGTCTTTTCTCATTTGCTGCGTGCCTGAATGCATGACAAGAAGTGGAAAAGGTACCTAACCATTCTAATAAATTAGTTTCTCTCATGAAATACCTATTGAACTGAGCTTGGCAAAGGCAAATGATATCGCTAGGTATACATTCTAAGGGGCTGTTTCACCATCCAGCGTTAACTGACGGTTAAATGTGATGCCGTCTCCGTCTATTCGAACAAAACAAATAGAGACGGCATCACACCTAACCGCCAGTTAACACTAATCAATGGATGGTGAAACAGCCCCTAACTGTATTTAAAAGCTTAATAATTAATCATTAACTGTTGTTAAAATAGGGTTTATTTTTTTATTTATTTTTTTGATCAATGTTTTTGGCGCCGCAGCCACATCACATTGTTATTATGCCTGGAGTCTCTCTCCCAATAAGGCTGATCAGATGTACCAAGACCTCAATAAAATATGAAAAAAAACTGGCCAAATGCGAGTCAAGACTCGAGCACCGCAGGTTTGGTACGAATAGTTCCGACTATCACGGGATTCGAGTCCTGCTTTTCTTGCTTTAGCTGAGCCCTGCGCCTAAGCAAAATGTATTTATATTGGTCACTTGGTCACTGAAAAGTTAGGGTTTTGCTATAAAAGTTAGCCTTTTACCAAATTTCAAGTTTTTAGGACAGCTTGCAGGTAATTTGTATGGATACACCTTTTTTAATGAGGGTATATTTTGATCGGGTTGACTTTGAAGTTTAATTTTTACATAGCTTCAAGGGACTGCGCAGCAGGTTTGAGTATTTGATATTAATTTTGACATGCTACCTCCACATCGAAGATCGTCCCATGTGGAAAAATATGCTATGTCTCTGATTAAGGATAACAGATGGAATGATGATGATGCTACTTCCACGCTTTCCAGAGAAAAAGGGTCCTAAAAGACAGACAGATCATATAAGCCTTTATATACCTATATTATAAGTATGAGGGATCATTATATGTGATCATTTATGGGGTTCCGTTTTTTTGCTTTTGAGGCACAAGTTCAAATTTGTTTTATGAGAATTAGGCCCAAGTGCACATATATGTAAGAACAAGTGCGCACTTGTGCTTTAAATGAATCTGAAAAAAAGAGTAGAACATAAGTTATTTTTATTTTTAGATGTAAGTCTTCATGCATTCCCGGATCCAACAAAGGAAAAGGACAGATTTCGAATGTGGGTTCAGAATGTTGGTGGTGATATTGTTAACCTCGATGACAAATATGTTTTCAAGAATAGAAGAGTGTGTCATCATCATTTTGAAAAAAAATATCATTATGATAAACAGCGATTAAGCAAAGCTGCAATACCCGTACTTAGCTTACCAGGTATGCATGTATGTATAAAGAAACACTTTGCATTTATAATGATAAGTCATGATAGGTAGGTAGTCTGGTAGTTGACCTATGACCTCACAAGCAGAATGTTTTTGATTCAAACCTCTCAGTTTTTTGGGATTTATGTGCGAAATAACATTTACGATGAGCTTTTCGGTGAAGAATACATGATGAGGAAACCTGCACACACTTGTGAAGCAGGGCCCCATTTAATAAAAATTACAATCCTACAATTTTGTAAAAAAGTGTCAAATTTGTTAAGTTGTAAGAGAAGTGCTGTTAAATATAGCTTACAAATAAGTAAACAAATTACAATTATAAAACTTACAATTATGACAACTGTTAATGCTGCTTAATAAAAGTTTACATATGTAGAAAACACCTGTAGATATCGATGACAATATTGTACTTACAAATTACAAATATGTCATTGCAAATTAAAATTTAATAAAATGTACATATTTGGTGAAATTTCATAATTAACGAGGGTAGACTTAGAAGTTCGATTTTTTTTTCGGTTGGCAGAGTACCTTGTTATTTGTTTGGTTCATTACGAAAGTCATGGAGCAAAACAACAAAATTTCGAAACTACATTTTCACGCCAAGTAATGAACATCGACTCGATCGATCGATCATTGAACTCGACGAAATTGACAGGTTCGGACTTGTTTAGCCGGTGGCCGAGTAAGCACAGACGCGTGGTGGGGGACGCTACTCACTACTAAAAAAATCGGCCAAGAGCGTGTCGGACACACCCAAAATAGGGTTCCGTAGCCATTACGAAAAAATTAAGTAATATTTTTCTAAGGATTTCGTATTTTATACGGAATCTTCCAAGTTTACTTGTACCTTAGACTGCTATTTACTCTTAAACTACTAATAATTCTCAAGCAAACTTAGCCGTTATAGTTTTCCTTGAAAGTTTGATATACTTACTACCATCCTGATTTTTTTCAAATTTTTCCACCCACCGGTTTAGGTTTTCGAGGGGCGGGGGGACGCTCGATTTTAATGAAAATTTGCAAAGTTGAATATTTCGCAAACAAATCACTGAATCGGAAAATCGTCTTTGCAACCCAGTAATGGTTTTAAGAGACCTATCCAACGATACCCCACACTATAGGGTTGGACGAGAAAAAAAAAATCACCCTCATTTTACGCCTATGGGAGGTACCCCAAAAAGAATAGAATTTTTTATTGTATCATTTTGTCGGCATAGTTAACATTAACATATATATCTGTGCAAAATTACAGCTTTGTAGCATTGATAGTCCCTGAGCAAAGCCGCAGACGGACAGACAGACAGACATACATGGCGAAACTATAAGGGTTCCGTTTTTGCCATTTTGGCTCCGGAACCCTAGAAACAGAATAAAATGGATTGTCTCGACCAAATTACTTACCAACTAATCTGCTCGACTAATTTTTTTGGTGTTTAGACACGTTTCGCTACTAAATTACTCACTACTAGACTAAAATACTAGCCTAGTCCGAAAAAGCGTTAAGCGTGGCGCGGCGCGATACTCGAAAATCGCGGAGTGAGCCAGCGCCTGATTGAGCCAAAAAATTTGGTGTAAAAAAATAACAAAATTATGACGGATGGACAAAAAATATTATTATAATATTAAATTTTCAATTATTGAATTATTAAATTACTTATTATTCAAATATCAATTATTAAATTACTTGATATTCAAATATCAATTATTAAATTATTTATTATTTACATATTATCCAAAAATTCCCTCAGAGAGTAATAACATTTCTTGTGAAGCCAACGGAAGTAACGGAACAGTTGAGTTTTGAAGGAATTCAATGGGAGTACTTTTATGGACTCCGGTAAATTATTGTAACTTTTTCGTAATTTTTTCGTAATGGCTACGGAACCCTACTTTGGGCGTGTCCGACACGCTCTTGTTTATTTCCTTAGTTTGTAGGTAGCATTCGAACATGGCGGATGTAGAAAATATGTAATTTTGGGATTTCTGTTTCTTTGGCTAGTTATCACAAAATTCTATATTGCTCTCGTGTCTGACATTTTTTAATGCGCAAGTTGTCTCCACGTGATTTCTGGAATTTCACTATCAAGTTGCAAAAACTACAATCACCTTACACGTAAGGTAGACCTGATCCAGTGGTATCTGTGAAGTTCCCACTTGTCCTCCCTCTTTCAGAGAGGAGGCTGGCCACATGCCTCCTCTCTGAAAGAGTGAAAGAGGGAGGTGTGGTGTGGTATATTGTATATAAGCTAGAGCTGATGATGATGATAGACTTAACAACTTTATTGTTTTTTATAACAGGTTCAAGTCAAATTAAAGTATCGGCTGCAAGAACAATAGACACCTTCAATACTGATTTGCCTACACCAAGCACTGCAGGTAATTCCATGGTACCTACTGGTACTGTGCATTTTGTGGGATTTGCACAATTTACCATTTTCACTTCCGTTGATTGTAACTGCCCCATGATAACATGCGAGACTGACTAGTTTTGGCAAACTATTTTTTTCCAAAAAATCTACAAAAATGATTCGTACAGTCGCCATTACATCTCAAAAGTCTCCGGTAAGTAATAAACAGGTTTTAAATACGGAACGAAAAAGTATCCAGTAGGTAGGATACAAATCTCATACTCATAACATGAATTGAAATTATTTTTCAACATAGATTTTTACCCGACTGCGAAGAAGGAGGGTTATGTGTTTTTAATACTGCAAAAACCTCATCTTTGAGTAATCTTCATTAAAAAGGTTGAACAATAAACATACAATTTTTTATAAAAATAAACCTTTAATTATGATTTTATTAACATTTATATTGCTTGAAACATGAATATTAATAGATTACTTGCAAATTCATTCAGTCAAAATACCACGCACATGACTTATCACGCTAACACACACGAATATTTACCTCGACGTTTCGGCAACATTACAGTGGCCGTGATCACGAGTCGACTCCTAATAAGTAAATAAGTAAGTGATAAGTCCAGTGCGTGGTATTTTGACCCTATGAGTATAAATCACGAAAGTTTAAACTGTTTAAAGACATTAAATTCATTAAATTTGACAAATATTTGATACAACTTTAATGCCGGCGCCACACATAGTACAAATGTATATTTTGATCACATGTGAATGTGAAGCACCGGTATTTGCTTATTTGTTCAATATTTGATCACACATTGCACTTTACCATGCGTTGTCGGTTTTTCGAGCGCACATCAAAGCGTTCAAAGGTCAATCAAATGTAATGTCGAGTAGGCTCCCACACTTGGACAAAGTTTAGTTGCTATATAATAATATGAAATAAACCTATGTTGTTCTGTTACGATACATTTCACACAGACATTCACTCGCCCCTTCTAGGCCATTAAATTATGTCAGTCAAAATTAAATGTCGCGCATGCGCACATTAGCGCAGGACACGCTTATGAGCATTTTCGCTAAAACATATACCTAGCAACGGCATGATGATGATGATGTGATCCTGTTATCCCTCACTAGGGACATAGGGCTCGTAGAAGAGTTGCAACGGCATAGTTAAGGAAAACCTTAGATGAATGATTGGTCTCGCGCGCTCGCTCGACTAGATACCGCCGGCGTACTTGTCAAATGCGGCAACAAATAGTACGCCGAAATCGGCGTACCTGAGCCCGAGGCGAGTCAGTCGCCTTGCAAACTGTGCGTAATGTGCATGTCCCGAATTTTTGTTAAATTTTGGTCATAAACCGAAGTAAAATGCCAGTTTTCGCTTGCGAGCGCGCGAGACCAATCATTCATCTAAGAGGAAAACTTAAATTGTCAGTTTTGTGACGTTTTATTCCATATTAACTGTAGGGGAAAATCGTCACAAAACTGACAACTTTTAACTTACGCCGTTGCTAGGTACATGTTTTACCAAACCAACGTCTAGCAACGGCGTAAAGTTAAAAGTTGACGGTTTTGTGACGATTTTCCCCTACAGTTAATATGGAATAAAACGTCACAAAACTGTCAATTTAAGTTTTCCTTAACTATGCCGTTGCTAGGTACCTGTTTTAGTGAAAATGCTGTTATGACACGGTTTGCGTGCTTATAGCGCAGTTACAATTCCTTTGTTCGTAGCCCGTAAGCCCGTAACGCATAATTGCCATAAATAATTTTAGGTAAGTAATGCAAAATATTCACAAAATTATTCTAAGTAATTAAGTATAAAATAAACCCGCGTAGCTCACCCAAACAAAAGCTATGAGATTTGACATTTCGGAGACCTCGCGCTACACTAGCGCCTCTAGCGGCGAATTCATACGCGATAGCCCTCATAGTCACTAGTTGTCATTGTCACTGTCACTTGTCATGGTTGTCATGTCAATGCCGAGATTGCCAAGCCAACGCAACGCACGCAATGACAACGAACGTTCCTGACGTTCGAAGTTCGTGTCGTGCGGTCCCTCTGACACTTATACTATTTAATACGAGAGCGGGAGGGACGGTACGATACGAACTTCGATTTTCGTAGTAGCCCTGCGCTCATAGTACTTCGGTCGTTTTCAAAGAATTCGAAGTTGATCTCGCGAGTGTAATTTTGAGTTGATTAATTTATGTAGCTTTATCCTCTCAACTTTTTAGTTATCATTACATATTGCTTGCAATTATGTACAATAAGTGCTGTGTTGTGAGTTGTGATAGTAGGCGAAAGGACGTCCATTTGTATAGGTTCCCAAAATCCGAGACAGGACTCAATAAATGGTTAGACTGTTTAAATTGCGAAAGATTGCGAAGCTTGAGCTTGCAGCATCTTCGCAAGAATTTCGTGTGTGAAAAGCATTTCGAGAAAAGGTTTCTTGCCTCTAGGCATGAGAGGTGTCGTTTACGTGTGGATGCCTATCCAACATTGTTTACTATAAGCGAGATTACTAGTGGTATACCCCTTCTTCAAAACACAAGTAAGTGTAGACATTTGTAGATATTTGAATAATTTGAGACAGTATACTAATTATTATAGCCACCGGCACAAAATTTGGCCCAATCTACATACAAAAATTACTTATTTCGGCATACATACGGCGAGATTTTTTGCCGCTCAGTATATAATTTTGTATGTACTTAAACTGTTTTTTAATTCAGTGGAATTCTGCACCCGCGAGTGAGCAAAGAAATTCTTTTAGTTCACTATGGACCTCAGCAAAGTAACCTGATTCAATAAATTATTCTGATAGATGTAAAATTTTTATGTTTCGGAGATACCTAATACTTAAACATTTTTTAATTTTAAATTCCTTTATTAGGTACTAGACTTTACCCACGGCTTCGCGCGCATAAGTAATTAGATACAGCAGTTTATTGAAATTCCACGATTTTACAAAATTCCTGTGGAAATTACATCGTGGTCTTTACTGACATTGCATTATAAATAACAGTACCAAATTTCATGACTCCATAACCAACTGACGAGGTTTTGAGATTTTATCTTGATTCCGTGAGAATATTGAGTAAATAGTAGCGTGCATATGTATGTATGTATGGGAAACGAAACAAAAACGTAACAAAAACTAATAAGGAGATTACAATAAAATCAATAATAATGACAAAAATAACCTTGGCTATGAAATCGTAAATGACAAACCTATTGAGATGAAGATTGAAACTTAATAACTATCAATAATAATTTAAGTCCAAAGATTTGCGATAATTATATGTCTATAAGGATACAGGAGACAATTTATTTTTTACTTATTATTGGTTGAATAATTTATTACGTCTAAACAGTTTAATCCAAAATTATTCTAACTACATTATGATTTACTACATTGTCAAATGTTATTATGTATAGTAAGAAATTTGTGCTTTCCATTTCCTAGTTTTTGTTTTATCTCGTTAAAATTTTCAGGAAATATTTTTTGCCTCATAACTAAGAAATTACAGAATTCCATGGAATAAAAACAGTTTAATTTAGTCTGCATCCACAAATTGCATTGCATAAAGGTTCAGTTTGTTTAAGTGAATCAAATCTGTTACTTGATTGATATTCTATGTAATGACTATCCCAAATCCCAATCGGCGTAGAGTCCTAGCGCTTTGGGCCTCTTTGTGGAGCTCTCTAAGAGACTTGTGGAGATCACAGGGGTTCTTTTTAATTTATGATGGTACATGAGATTTGGCATGCAGTAGTGCTAAAGTTGTATGTGATTGCCCGCTGTCATACATACTTACTTGCTCATACAAACTACCACAATCAAGCAAAACTTGATTTTGTATAATAAAAGAAACTAGTTCCCAACCACGACTTTGTCCGCCTGCCCCACCGCACTGCTTTATTTTGCAAATAAAAAAGACTTAAAAATATTTTTATCTTTTTTGCAATAGGGTCTTAAAAATTTAAAGTTGGGCTTAGACTGATAAGTATTTAGATTCATAGATAAGACGTTTATTTGTTACTGCAAACAAACAATCAAAATTACATAAATTAGAAAAAAAGAAAACAGTCCTAACTTAAAAGTAAACAATTTTCAAACATTTTCAATATAACAGTTTTGTACCTGCCTACCAAAACCGAAAATGTATTTTTAATTTAATGATTCATAACATGCAAATGAAAAGAGAGAAAAAAAACAATAAATTAAGCAGCATCACAACAAAAATGCAGCCACCCTTCAGTTCCTTCACCCTACCCTACATTTTAAAATTGCAATTAAAGTCAAGTACTGAGCAACCACTTTTGCTTCTGCAAGAGAATTAACTTAATGTGTTTTATGAAAGTTTTACTTAATACAGAGTCTACGAGCAAAAGTCATGCTCTATCTATATTTTCCAGATGATGCAGTTCATGTTCATACTAAACATGATTATAGGCGTCGGCATGATGACCATCCCTACTGCAAAATTGAAATCGCAGAGATATGTCGGAGGAAGGAAATTAGTAAGTTCAACTTTTTTATTAAAAACCTGATAAACTGCAGACGGGTCACCTGATGTTAAGTGATCACTACCACCCTTTAACACCTACACAGCATCATTGGAACAGCAGGCTGGGGGATAACTATGATAAGGTAAGAGTACAGAGATTTTTACAAATTGTTGTGGACGGATCTAAAACCATTCATGGCGTTGGAGCCCCTTTCTTGGATTAGCAAGTGAATTGTTAATAAACCATATAAATTACATGCAGGACTACGTATTATGAGAGCTGAACTGGTATCTATGTACAAGGCATTAACATATGTGCAGGAAATGGGAAAAAACCAGGTTGTGATTCTACCAGATTCAAAGAGCGCGCTTCAACATCTGGCTCGGTGTACCTCGAGGACCCGAGGAATGCCGATAGCCTACGATATCTTAAAACTGGTGTACAAATTGCGCTCTGATGGTGTCCAATTGGTCTTCCAATGGATACCATCTCATGTTGGTGTGGGAGGCAACGAAGAAGTTGATAGAATGGCTAAGTTAGCAGTAACGGATGGTATGTGTCTCTTGGATAAACCTTATTGTGCTGAGCTAATGCAATTAGCCAGTGAGAAGTGTTTTGCAAAATGGCAGGAAATGTTCAATATTGAATCCATGACTAAGGGCATTTGGTACGGCACCATAGAGAGTAAAATCTTCATAGTACCCTGGTTTGATAATTCCAGCCTCCCCAGGGATCTTCTCGTGTGGGCTTTTCATGTGCGGTCTGGTCACATTCCACTAAACTGTTTTTTGAATTTGATGAGAGTTGTACAATCACCTTTGTGTATAGGTTGTAATAAGACTGGAAGACCTTATTCACTTTCTTTTGGAATGTCATCAGAATAAGGACATGGATGGTATAAGCTTGTTCAATGGAGGTCTAAATGTAATTCTAAGTCGACCGCTTTTAGAAGAAGCGATGCTGATTTACAGGTTCATTAGACAAGCCTTTGCATCCAGAGACGTGGTTTCAGTGCAAGGGCAGGCGCGGCGCACACCGCGATATAGGTGCGATTCTGTATGTACCTATCAAAACACCCCACGCCGGCGTGGGTTAACTCACTAGGGCCACAGTATAACAAATTTCCCTACAGTAATCCGACGGAGACGTCTAGACAGAGCAATCGTGCGGGGCGTGAGGGGTGAGACGCGGGTGGGAGCCGCCCCAGCTGCATACTTCGCCGGTCTTAGTAGCTTGGGACAAGTCTTCTAGGGCTATCTCTTTTTTTAACATTTAAATCTATAATATAAAAGTGAACCGCCAGAACGGAAAAAAAAACGAGACAGAGCAGGATAGCGCTCTACATCACCATTTTGACACGTTTCTCCCAAACAACGCATTATTTCTCTGGGATTTTAAAGCAATTCGATTCTTTGACCTTGGGATTCGCGAAAAACTTGAGCAAATATGATATTGGGTGTACTATGGGTGAGTATGTAGGTGAGGTAGACGACTATTGTTCCACTCCTGCTGGCTCGTGCTGAGTCACCGACTTCGAGCTAGTAGGTACCTAGAAAAATATTTTCATGGGTTTTGTAGTCGGTTCCATTTTTGTTTTTTATTTTTGTGGAGTCGGTTTTACTTTTTTGTTAAAATTTTTCTTTATTTCTCACTTTTTATTGATTCGTAGCCAAAGCATCTCACAATGATTTCATTAAGCCCAAACACGACTTAGTTACCTACGTTTTTTTATAACAGAGTTCCGTTGCCTGCCTTCTGGCTTCAGCATCAGATCAGTTCGAAAGAATCATTAACTTGAATCTTCTTCTTAGTCGTTTATCAAGGTACATATATTAATCATGATCGTTTATAGACGAGCGAGCATTACTTATAGTTCAGTACAATTAGCTGAAAATTTGGCAAAATTAATATAATATAATAATAATAATGTTTATTGTACTCAAAAAGAAGTGTTACAAGTAACATAAACTTAAGTTTGTACAAAAGGGTCTTAAGTAAGTGGTCGAGCTTTCGACCCCTAAACTAGGTTTAAACCTGTGCCTTAGGGGCTTGAGTTCGTCCGAAATTAATGTCTTAAACAAACATGTTCTTGGACAATGTAACAGCACATTAAGCAGTAGTAAAAATGAAATATATGACAAAAATAATGATAGGACGTCATCCCTCGGTGACAAGAATTTTGGTTCAGTAGTGATAGGTTTCAATGGGATGAACGTTGGGATACTTACAATCTAACTGTAATAGTTGAGGTAGATATGACATTGTGATTTTAAGTAAATATTGAATATTGTCTCGCCCCGGAGGGTGGGGGGGGAGAGTGGATAAAATTTAACTTTGCTCAATAACCTACATATCCTGATAAATAAAAGTCTTGCATTAATTTTGCCAAATTTTCCATACATTTGAATTTAGTTTTCTTTGACGAGTTCCATTGGTCATCTACGGTCTTCTTCTTCAGGTCCAGCTTACCAAATGATACTTTTTGAACGTTGATGCTTATCTTAATGCTGAAAATGCCAAAATCGCCATAAGTGTGCCTATAAAATTTGAGGTTTGCCCTCGATTTCCCTAGGATCCCATCATCAGATCTTGACTTGGTGACAATGGGACCACCTCAGAAAAATACTCGTACGAATAAAAAAAAATTTTGAAAATCGGTGCACAATTGACTGAGTAATCGGTGAACATACATAAAAAATTAAAAACTGGAACATAGAACCTCCTTTTTTGAAGTCTGTTAAGAATGTTTAAAATCCTTGAATGGGGTGACACTCTTTCCCGGCCCGGATAACACCGACATGGAAATACCGGTCCTGTTTTTTGTGTATTCGCCCATATAAACTGACAGGAGCTCCTATGGGCGTGCACACGGAAAACAGGGTCGGTATTTTCATCTCGGAATTATCCGGGCCAGGAAAGAGTGTCACCCCTTCGACAGCTGAAGTTTGTTTACGTTTAGTTAAGATATACCTATCCAAACCAAGTATGGTTCCGTTTATTGCCACGTTCCCTCACAGATTACTTAAATTGTGACTTAAATATACAACGTAAGTTCCGTCTTAGATCTTGGGCACTTGGCCCGCATCTATGGCTCAGATAATGTAAATGACAACTGTCAAATAAGTCCATTCGCCAATTTTCATTATTGCAGTTTCAATTCAAAGTTGAGAAAGTGAAGTTTTGCACTCAATATTTGGAGTTTGATTTTGCATTCATGTACAATAAGTGCTGTGTTGCGAGTTGTAGTACCAGACGACAGGACTTAAATCTCTTTAGATTTCCAAAATATGAGAAACATCTCAAAAAGTGGTTAGAGTTTATAAATTG
This sequence comes from Choristoneura fumiferana, assembly GCF_025370935.1. NCBI lineage: Eukaryota > Metazoa > Arthropoda > Insecta > Lepidoptera > Tortricidae > Choristoneura > Choristoneura fumiferana. The sequence goes on along the minus strand of NC_133490.1, from coordinate 8,823,376 downwards.
TGAGAAATTGCGAAGCATGAGCTTCCAAGACCTTTCCAAGCAATTCGTGTGTCTGAAGCACTTTGAGAAGAAATTCTTCGCATCAACGCACGTAAGAACTCGTCTGCGTTATGGCGCTTATCCATCGTTATTTACTGACATTGAGATTTCCAGTGGGGTGCCCCAAAATGCTCATCAAGTGGACAACTTAAGTAAGTACCTACTATTTGGAGATTTCGTGTTAATTTATCAGTGGTTACAATGACGCCAAAGGTTTCTTTGGTAAAATGTTATGCTAATCTTGATGATTTTTATGAAGCACCAAAATATAGTTAACATGTTTGCATCATACTTATTGTTTGGGTTATGGTATACCATAGCATATATTGTATTATGAGTCTATTGGTAGTCCCCATGAGGGCCCAATGCGGATTGGGGAGTAAGAACACTGATCTTGGAATTACTTTTTTGATATGTGGGTGAGGGAGGGTTTCTTCACAATCTTTTCCCTCACCAATAAGCTTGTGGTAAATTTCACTCTCAATTATGCACACAATTTATGGAAATTTTAAAACATTTAAAATTCGTTATTTTTCTATTACTTGCCAACTTTTTTTTGTAATTGGTGTAGATATTTGCAAATCATAAAAACCCAAACTTGTCTTTACTAATTTTCAGAAAATGACATTTATGTTCATCATTCCTATTCAAAAAACAATCCACATGAAGATCATTCCTACTGCAAAATCGAGGTTGTGGAGAATCATCCATGGGTTCAAATGGGTAAGTATGTATTGAGCGAAGTGGTTTGCTTCATCTTTCATAATGCACCCGTTGTCTGTTTTTTCCGGATAAGTACAATCTACGGCTCTTCAAGGTTAGAGTGAATAGGCTGTTACTGAACCTGTGAGATACACCTTTGGCCTCATCTGCACTTAACATCAGGCTCCTGTCTCAGTCAATCATGGTCAATTTTATGTCAAAAAAAAAGATTAAGCCAAGAAAATTTTATTATATTGTCACCACAAATTAAATGACTTAAACATTTTGGTTTCCCTGTCTATTGTGCTAGCTAACCTATTATTGTGTTACCATTTTGTTTTACTTTGGTTTTCTTAAATAAGATTTGCTTCTTTGTTAGTTTTTCTCAATTATTCCACAAAAATTTATTGATAATTAAAAATGTGGTCTGATAGAACTGTTCTTAATATATAAGTTAATGTGTCTACTCCAATAATTATTTGTTACAGACTTTTATATTCTTTAGGTTTACTAAAATAAGATTTGCTCCTAAGGGGCTTACTAAGTTAAGTGTTTATACTTGCTGAGCTGGCAATGTTGCATTTTGTTAATTTTTCTCAATTATTCCATAAAAAATTATTGAAGGCGTTTATTCGGGCGTTTCAACCGCCTCATTTATCCGGTCACATTTTTTACGAATTGGCTGTAGATTTTGATGTCGTTTTTACGATTATTTGTTAGAGTTCCTGTGTTCTTACCAAATAACTAAAAAACTGTATCAGAATATTCGGCCATTATTACAGAAGAGTGTCCAGAAAATTGAGACAGTTGTAACGCTCGAATAATCACCCTGAAAATTAAAAATGTGGTCTGATAGAACTGTTCTTAATATTTTAGTTAATGTGTCTACTCCAATAATTATTCGTTACAGTCTTTTATATTCTTTAAAAACAAACAAATGTGTATTAACAGTAATGGTAGCAGGTATAAACACTTAAGTGAATCACTTGAGTATTGAAATTGGTTGGGTTTTAAGAAAAATGGCAGACTAATTTGCAAGTCAATGTGATGTACTGATGTGAAGCCAATTTTACTTCAGATTAAATAAATATACTTATAGGAAGGAATATAATATATTTTACATAATTTTAAAAGAATTTAAAATTATCGTCTGTGTTTAATCACTGAAAGCATTCATTATATTGAATGAAAGTACCTCATGCTGGAAAATTAAAACTAAATGGAGAAATAAATATATTGTGAAAAAAATATACTTTTTTTAATTTACTATAAGTATACAATTACGATTTATAATGCTAATAAAATTTATATTAAATGTGCACGCAAGCTCTACGGATGACTATAAACAAATAGTGTTGGCATTATAATGCAATGCCATTGTCGCGGTGTTGCAAATTAAAAAAAAAAACGAGCTGTCATGCATGGAAATGGTCCGTCGGTATGAACGTAACGTGGGTGACACTTTCCCGGCCCGGATAACACCGACATGGAAATACCGGCCCTGTTTTTCGTGTACTCGCAAATAGAAACTGCAGGGCTACTACGCAACTCGAAGTCCGTGTCGTGCGGTCTCACCGACACTTACACTATTTAATACGAGAGCACAGAATATATAATAGTACTGACGTACAGAATGGCGACGCTCCGCCCCGCACCGGTTCGAGTTACCCCACCCCTCAAGCGCAGATTGCAGGAAAACCGCAGGAAAGCAGTCGGGCGCGCAACGCGATGTACGAGTATGTCGGTCGCACCGTCGCACGGCACTAAGTTCGGGAGCAATAATTACATATTACATACGATTTAACAATCGAATGTTCAGAGACAAATCCTTTAAAAGGAAATATTTTAGTGTACTTAAGTAATCTTTAATTAATAAGGTCTCAAATGATTAAAACAATAAACTTTAATTTATAAAACATTCATTTGTATTTATTTCCTAAAAACTCGAAAATCAATCATATTCTAATAATTTGTCGCTTGTACAAAGTCACAATTTTCCGTGAAATCCGCGCGCCGGCAGTTCATTGTTCGGCTCGGTGGCCGTGAGTCCGCGAGCAAGCGCCAACTTGTCAGTGGGCGCGCGAGAAATAGAGGTTCCTACCCTGCCTACTTCCTTTTGTAAATAAATAATGCTTTCTAAAAGTATCGCGATTAATACATGAAATAACTAATTAGGTACCGAATAATTCGTGGTGTAGTGGTATAGCATGTGGCACGGAATGCCGAGGACCTGGGTTCGATTCCCAGAGCTGGTCTTATTTTTCTGGTTTTTCTATGCATCCATATTTCAGTTTGTATTTTCGATATGGGTTTTACGGGATGACCGTAAAAGTAACAAAATTTGGAGTTGAAATAAATAATACAAAAATACTCCAAAAATCATTGACATTAAAAAAATATAAGGTTTTATAATTTATGCTGTTTATTTACTTTAGCCTTTGTTCACAGATCAGAAAACAGACGGCAATCCTGACAAGCTTGGAGCACTTCAATCTGACAACGGTAAGTTTCAAATGGTTTCATTAAGCAATCTGTTTTACCTATTCTACCTATTTTGAATCAGCTAGTCTTTAATCCATGCAATAGATGTTTGTTACTAAATCACGCAAAAACGGCGGAAGGAAGGCGTTGCATTAAAAACCAACAGAGTTATGACAACCCAGTGGTTGAAATTTCAAGATTTCAATCAGATCCCGTGGGAATATCAGGATAAAAATTAGCCTTTGTGTTATTCCAGACGTCCAGCTATCCACATACCTCCCTAATTTCATCCAAATCCGTTCAGCCGCTTTAGCGTGAAGGTATAACAAATTTACACACGCACACATAATCTTTCGAATTTATAATATTAGTAGGATCAGGGCCGTAGTTAACTCAAAAGCATAAATTCTTTTTAGCGATTTTACCGAATCGCATTTCATCTCGTGCTAAACAAATTTCATTAGAATCAATTTTTAGGGTTCCGGAGCCAAAATGGCAAAAACAGAACCCTTATAGTTTCGTCATGTCTGTTCTGTGTGTCTGTCTGTCTAAAGTGTAAAGTGGTGGTGATTTTTTTTTCTCATCCAATCTTGTAGTGTGGGGTATCGTTGGATAGGTCTTTTAAAACCATTACTGAGTTGCACAGACGATTTTTCGATTCAGTGCTTTGTTTGCGAAATAGTCAACTTTATCTACATGCATATCATAACTTCCCTATTATATGTTCAGAAACGACTATCAAATGGCCTTTATTAAGAAACCTGGTATCTGCGGGTGCATCTTAATGTTCACATTAAAGTACAGTGCATCTTAATGTTTACATTAAATGATAATGATAATGATAAATTTATTTGTCAAACATAGGTACAAAAACAGATCTTATAATATTTCTTAGAACTCTATGTTTTGCCGTTAGGCGTACAAAATCAGTATCGGTAATACTTTTTTTAACAATGCATATCTGTACATATTGTAGAAAACTTATGACATGCATGTAGATAATAATTATTATTCAAAGTCAAGTCAAAGTAAGTCAAAGTCAAAATACAGGCCATATCTGAGCATACTATAGAAAACTTATGATATGCATGTAGATAAAGTTATGTATGCGGCTAACATAATAAGGCATTAAAACACTCGTGTGATCTTATTATGAAACTCGCCTTCGGCTCGTTTCATAAAACCACACTCGTACTTTAATGCCTCTCATTATGCACCAGCCACATAAATAACTATTAAAGTGCAAATTTTCATTAAAATCGAGCGTCCCCCCCCCCTCTAAAATCTAAACCGGTGGGTGGAAAAATTTGAAAAAATTCAGGATGGTAGTAAGTATATCAAACTTACAAGGAAAACTTTTATTTTACCCTGGATGCATTTCGCCGCGATCGATGTTTGCTTGGGACTAATTAATTTAAAATGTATGCGTATTCATTTTATAACAGTTTAAGTTATTTATATTTAGTTAATAATGTTTGCATATTTCAATTATGCGGATTCATTACTATGCTAAATTACTGTTATGCTTCTTTATAATTAGGATTAATAAAGTGTTATTAAAACTTCTTTCTAGAAATAGACTTGCGCGACGCCGGAGATTCAAAGGTCAATGAGAAGACTGGAGTAGATGTCAAAAAGTACGGTTTACCCGATCCAAACCCCTACGCTGAAGGAATACCTGATTTTGACGATTATGACGATAATTTACAAGGTTGGTAAAGCATGGATATTATGTATTTAATTTTGGTTCATTGATATGGAAAAGTATTGCGGAGTATCATTGTGTAATCTAGACGTTATTTGCAAATGTCTATTTTATCTTCTTAACTAAGTGGTGTTTTGTTATTTTATGAGATGGATGGTTGGGTTGGGGGATGAGATGAGATGGGATGGGTTATTCAAATTGATGCCAATGTCTGTGGCATTGTAGCTCTCAAATGGATGGACCTATTTCGATGCTACTTCTTTAGGGTTCCGTAGCCAAAATGGCAAAAACGGGACCCTCATAGTTTCGCCATGTCTGTCTGTCTGTCCGCGGCTTTGCTCAGGGACTACCGATGCTACCGTCCGCGGCTTTGCTCAGGGACTACCAATTCTAGAAAGCTGTAATTTTGCACGAATATATATGTAAACTATGCCGACAAAATAGTACAATAAAAAAATTAAAAAAATTTTTTTTTGAGTACCTCCCATAGACGTAAAGTGGGGGTGATTTTTTTATTCTCATCCAAGCTTGTAGTGTGGGGTATCGTTGGATAGGTATTTTAAAACAATTACAGGGTTGCTAAAACGATTTTTCGATTCAGTGATTTGTTTGCAAAATATTCAACTTTAAAGTGCAAATTATCATTAAAATCGAGCGTCCCCCCCCCCTCTAAAATCTAAACCGGTGGGTGGAAAAATTTGAAAAAATTCAGGATGGTAGAAAGTATATCTACTTACAAGAAAAGCTATCTTCAAGGTCAAGTTTTCTTGAGAATTATTAGTAGTTTAAGAGTAAATAGCAGCCTAAGGTATAAAATTTACCTAAACTTGGAATATTTCGTACAAAATACGAAATCCATAGAAAAATACTACTTATTTTTTTCGTAATGGCTACGGAACCCTATTACGGGCGTGTCCGACACGCTCTTAACCGGTTTCTTGACGCGAGATTCCTGCGGTGGTTCTTAACTAAGTTTTATTCAAATCGGTTCAGTGGTTTTAAGATATTGAACTTTGAAATGTTGTTTTTCAACTTTTCGAAATTGTTTAGGTTATTATAGGTTTTAAGGTTCCGTAGTCAACTCCCCTTAACCCTTATTGTTTTACCATGTTTGTCCGTCTGTCTGTCTATATGTCTGCGGCTAAGCTCAGAGACTGTTAGTACTGGAAAGCTGTAATTTGGCATGAATATACATATATCAGTCACGGGTCCATATTGACTCGCATAAAATCGATCCTCAGATTTTTTTTCCTGCTACCGATTTGTAGCCAGAATCATCACTCTTCCGAATTTTTTACTTCATAATTTTATTTGTCATAAATTTGTACTACTACCAACTGAGGTCATAATGGTCAATTTTCAGAATATCGTGATTCATAACGTTGTCACTAAGATATTTTTTTACTCATAATGCTGGTTTTCATATTTCTTTCATTCATAATCATCAATTTCAATAAACTTGTTAATCATAACATGTAAATATCGATACAGTTTTTTTAAACTTAAAACTTAAATTGTGATTATCCTACTTTACTGGTGACGGTTTGGTTCTGCAGTGGTCGCAGTTCTAACCTAACCTAACCTATACTAATGGCAGTAGTTTGGTTCTGTAGGGGTTGCAGTTCTAACCTAACCTAACCTACTTTACTGGTAGCAATACGGTTTTGAGGGGGTCGCAGTTTTAACTTAACCTAACCTACATTTCTGACATCTACTAAAACTTATGAGACAATTGAGGGTAAAATTCATATAAAATTGATTTTCTGACGAATTGTTTTTTCTTTGTTACTTACATCTATTGTGGTTAAATAATGTCTGCAGAATAACATCCAACAGATGGTGATTGCTTCGCCCATTGATAGCGTTGTCATCGAAATACTTATTTTATCACATTTTTTTCACTAAACGAAAGCAACGCAGGTCATAAACTGTATGACAATGAAGCTTATAGCTACAAATAAGTCTGCTTTATATAATTATGATAATGAAGTTTTATGAGTACAAAACAATATGCTTAAAAAAAGTCTGACAAAAAAAAGGAGTACAAGAGATATTTATGACAACTGTCATTATAGTTTTAAATGTTTCGGAGTTATGATCGGTAGTAATAGTGACTAAGTATTAATAGTGAGTATTATGACAAAAAATTGTATGACAAACATTTTCGGAGTTCCAATAATCGGGGTTGAAAAATTATGCCAACTTTGGCGCACCCATCAGTCACGCCGACAAAGTGGTAAAATAAAAAGAAATAAAAAAAAATTAGGGTACCTCCCATAGCCGTAGTGGGGGTGATGTTTTTTCTTGACTAACTCGGGTTTCCAAGACATTTAATTTACATGGCAACATTCAGGTCAATGTACTTCTTTTACAGGATCTAAACCAGCACAGGATCCGGTCTTCTCGTGGGAGAAGAATGTGGAAGTTGTTCCAGCAGGTAATTTAGTTCTATCTACAACAATAAATAGTAAAATTTTAAATCAAATTCGTGTGCGAGTCACATATGCAGGTAATTAATTAGCTGATTTCATTGTTGACTGTTATTAGATTATCGATAATCCTTTCTTTACTAGGTACTAGATACTGGCAGTGTGAAAAGAGAAATTGTTAGTCAAATTTAATTGAATAAAATGTCCGAAAAAAAGTAAAATAATTTTGTGAGCAGTGTTGACTAGGGTCAACGCCTTACCAACCTCATTTAATCACATCACATACATGGTCGCAATATCAATCACCGTTTCTATTTATCAAAGAAAAAGGTGATAGTAGAAAAAGATGGCGAGTGGAATTGTGATTGCAAGCGCGTAAAACATTCTGTCCCAGATTTAATTTGAACCTACAAATGTTTTTCGATCGTCTTTTTGATGATCATTCGATGATGTGGATCCTTGTGATCTGGAATAAACGTTTTCTTTTTTATTTATTTTCAGACGACGGAGATGCTGTGGTTTGTTTAGGTCGTAAGGACGCGCTAGAGGACCTGCCTGCAGAGATTTCGCTGTACTGCGAAGATGAACCGAGCTCTGTTAATGTGGACTCAGGTACTATTTGACACTACGCCCGAGTTATATACAAAGTACTGCAGTGCAAAGTAGTATGTTACATGTTACTCGCGGTGCCTTGTAGATGCGCGTTTACTTTTTAAATAAAAAAACACACAAACATGCACGCCTGTATTCCCAAATGGGGTAGGCAGAGCACACGAAACGTTACCGCTTCGGAGCCACTTCTAGCAGTTTAAGGTTTGACAAAAAAATAACTAATAAATAAGTTAAATGACACAGGGAAACGAAATATCTACTGTTAACTAGCACTCTGATTCCATCCCAGCCTATACATATACGTCCCACTGCTGGGCACAGACCTCATCTCAGAACAAGAGGGCTTGGGCCATAGTTCCCATCCCACGCGGGCCCAGTGCGGATTGGGAACTTCACACGCAGGTTTGTGCAGGTTTCCTCACGATGTTTTCCTTCACCGCAAAGCTCGTGGTAAATTTCCGAGCCGGGGTTCGAACCCACGGCATTCTGATTAAGAATAATGAAAATACTTACATTGACACACATGGTAATGGAGATTATTAATGTCAACAACTCAACCTTCACCATGATGATTCCCTCTCTTACAGCATCATGTTTTGGATGCTTTAATTTAAAGTCGCCAATCACTGTGATAATAACGATACTTTAAGTGTAATAGAGCCGATACGATAGTAAACTTGTTTTAATTCTGTCTCGAAACCAGTAGATAGGTAGGATTCTGTTACCCCAAGTATTTAGAATCCGATCTATCTCGTACATTAATAACGTCTTTATTTATCCAGATCAAGCTCCGGAATACCAATGCAACGAATGCCGGGAAGTCATAACCGGGTAAGTAATATGTGACTAGTTTCAAATCATAAATCATCATTTTTTGCCATGTCAAAATACTTCACCGAAGAAATACAAACTGAAACATGGATGCACAGAAAAAAACCATTAAAAGAGACCAGCGCTGGGAATTGCACCCAGGTCCCTAGCATTCTGTGCTGCGTGCCATACCCCTACACCACCACTGGACCGGAGTCTAGACACAAATTTCTCTTATCCACCACACATTTCAGCCTGCTTTTTTCTAGTCACTTAAGCAGCAAAAGTAACAAATTTGGAGTTGAAATAAAAAAATACAAAAAGACTTGAAAAATCAATCTTAAAATACTTCACCTTTTTTATGCTTCGTTTTTTTTACATTAGAAAGAAGGAAAGCGATCTTGACGTGTCATTTTTTGAAAAACACTTGAAAAATAAGTCACAGCAAATATGTAACAATTAGCAAGGACATATTAATCATACCTATTATCATTTACATGCTTTTGGTATCACAAGTAATAGCAACTGTTTTTTTTAAAACGTTTTTCATTAAAAAGTCTCGTCAAGATTGTTTACCCTTGTTCTAATGCTAAAAAAAAAACGAAGTAATTTTAGGCTATTTGTGAGGACTCTTGCAAATATCAAACGTATCCTTCAATTTTATGTTGGTGTAATATAATAATAAGGAATAGATATTATTATGTATGCTTGAAACACAATTTTTACCTTAAATAGGTGTAAGCGTTTCCTCCGTCGTATCCAGGGTGCTACGTAAACCAAAGGATAAAATTTCCGTGAACTAAACCCAGTTACTGTTCTGTAACTATAGCAAACTGCAAATTTCAAAAAAATCATCCAGAACTTGGTTTATCAAACAATAAAGAACATATGAAAAAATGCTTTGCATGTGTCCTGTTACTTAAGTTTTCATCATAAATTCCATTCCATTTTTTTTAAATGAAGACTACATAGATTACAGTCGATGATTTCGCCAATGCTGGGGTTATAGAAGAAACTTTTATTCGGTAGTTACCTTATCAATGTTTGGTGTTCCCAGGTTCCGCTACACGTGCGTGCAGTGCGCGGATTGGGACCTGTGCGCCGCGTGCGAGGCGCGCGCCGCGCACGACACGCATTACGTGCTGCGCGTGCCCGGACAGAGGCCCTATGTGAGTGTGTGGAACTGTTATGTTGCCAGGTTCCGATACACGCGTGTGCAGTGGGCGGATTGGGACCTGTCCTCTAGACAGATAAAGCTCCCCTGCTGAATCCACGTCCCCATTTACTACGATAATGTTACGATTATGATTCGGATCAGCCTGATGATTTGGCTCTAAATTTCTAGATCTCAATTGACCCATCTCTATTATGATTAGTGACGTGTGCAAATTATTTTGTCCCGCGCCATTCATTCACCATTCCTGTACGCAAGGAATTCCGTCGCCAAGGTTCTCGCAAATCAATAAATATATGCATTTTGTTCGCAGAGCGAGATCCAAGCCGTCTTAGCTGCTGTAAGGCAGCAAATTCTAAGTGAAAATCTCTTCTTGAACCCGGTTGATGACAGGTAGGTACTTTGGTTTCGTAATTATATTTATGATCAGAGTTCATACTCTGATACATATAGCATATCATCATTTGAACAGATCTCCATGCTAGAATATAGTTAAGGAATGAACATTTTTTTTTTGTTTGTCATTTCTGGATGAATGGTTTTAAAAATTCGACCTTTTTCTTGACGAACTGCGTGCAATATAAACACAAATCTCAGCTGTCTCTAATTCACGCAATTCTAAATTGTTTTCAGTTTAAAGATAGAAATAAAGTCAGAACCGGACGAGACCCCGCTGGAACCTGATACCGGTCCACCACTCGATCTGGATCCATTGCCAGACCTAGATCCCCTGCCAGTGCCCGACCCCTTTAGTGAACAGAGACCTGATTCTGAAAGCAGTATTGTAAGTACATATACATAAATTTATGTAAAAGTAAAAAATAACTGTCTGGTGATTTATTTTTCAATTCACTTATAAAACGCTGAATCAATTTTGACGTTGATGAAAGGGAGGGAGATATATCATGCATGAGGAATGTTGAGTTTCTTGACGGAAAGAGAAATATTCGAACCGGTGGTAGATTTTTTGATATTCATAAGTTCTTGTTATAACTAGAGAGCGGATTTGAAGTAGCGATTACAAGTTTAATATGGATATGACTAGTGCGATTGGTTAGATAGATATACGTTATGCCTATCCAATTTATTAAAAGTGTAAACAAATCACTTTCATCAAAATTCTTGTATAAACACTCACTGGATCGAATCAACAAGACATTTATCTATAATTCGTGTCTTTTAACTAGATGTCTTAATCACTTTTTAGGGTTCCGGAGCCAAAATGGCAAACTGAACCCTTATAGTTTCGCCATGTCTGTCTGTCTGTTCGTCCATCCACGGCTTTGCTCAGGGACTATCAATGCTAGAAAGCTGTAATTTTGCAGGGATATATATTATATATGTAAACTATGCCAACAAAATGGTACAATAAAAAATATAAATAAATTGCAAACTTGAAAGTGCAAATTTTCATTAAAATCGGGCGTATCCCTCCCCCCCCCCCCTCTAAAATATAAACAGCCGGGTGGAAAAATTTTAAAAAAATCAGGATGGTAGTAAGTATATCAAACTTTCAAAACTATAACGGCTAAGTTTGCTTGAGAATTATTAGTAGTTTTACTCTTAAAAAGCAGCCTAAGGTATAAAATATACCTAAACTTGAAAGATTCCGTATAAAATACGAAATCCTTAGAAAAATATTACTTATTTTTTTCGTAATGGCTACGGAACCCTACTTTGGGCGTGTCCGACACGCTCTTGGCCGGTTTTTTCACCAAAATTCACTTGATTTCAATATTCATTTCATCTTCGTCAAAATCTGACGTTATTTCTTGATTGAAACATGTGTATAATCTGTAGTAGCATAGACTAGCGTAGAGATGGTGGAAAATTTGACATTTTAAAAATCGATTAATGCGCGGATGAATAAGCGATTTTTATTTAGTTTCCTTAAATTAGTTAGTAATTAGTTATTAATTATGTTAATTGTGTAAAGATAATTTTTTGACTTGGATTTTGAATGAAATAAGCTACGAAAATTCGCGGATAATACATGGGGGATAACCCTTTAAAGCACTTTCTTTGGAAATTGCTTATTATTATTTCCTGGCTCATGCGCTGAAATCTCCTGCGATAAGATATTTTCGACTAAGCTCAATTTGTGATATCCAGCACCAGTTTTACTAAAATCAAAGTGCACACTAAAACTAAAACGTTTAATTATTATTACAGACTGATAGTTCTGAAGATAGCGACAGCGACGCCGACAGTCAACAAAGCCGAAACGGAACCCCTGAGGTCCCTAACGAACCATTAATAGAAACTGACCATCCACAAGTACTGATAAGTTCCGATGACAGCGATGCCAGCAGCTCACCGCTCAGGAAACGGAGGCGCACAGTAGTCATGAAAGCTTACACAAAAGTCGGACAAATTCAGCCAAGCCCCAACACGGAAACGCGCGGCTCCGTACCCACACACCGCCAATTAACAAAAGTAGATGCACGCCGAATTCCTAGACAAATACTGGCAAAAGCATTCTCAGTTACTAGTGAAACTCATGCAGAAGTTTGCCATCCCGTAACACTATTAGAAACCTCTACAATACTTGACCAAAGAGTGATGAGCTACAGACAAAGTGTTCGGCCGAATCCGGCTTCGATTTTAAGTCACAAACCTCAAGGGAGAACCCAGGGATCCACAGAGAGTGTTGCCCATAACAAACCCGGAATGCTTTTACCTCGCATATTGAAACGCGAAAGGCCCACAACGCGTGTATCCGAACAGTCTTTACGATACTCGCAGGATCCCACAATACATAGAACGGATCACCAAAGGGAGGCAATGGCATTGGAACCTGGCGAGGTTCTTCAGGAAAATTTGGAACAGTTAAATGAACAGCCAGAATTCTATCTTCGATTACCACCTGATACTAATGAAGAGAGTTTGATACAGGCTCTTCAAAGCCAAGGTAAGACTTTGATAAAAATACTAAATCTAAACTAAAAACAATTACTTTGTTCATAAGGATGAACAAAGAGATGGGAAGAATGGGGGAGTAAGGACTCTCTTTTTACCCTTTATATCGTGGGTGAGCACACCCTTACATACTTTTTCCCCTTTAGATCGTGGGTGAGCAAAATTAGATTGTTTTTAGTTCATTGATAATTGATATGGACCTCCGCAAAGTAACGCCTGCATCAATCCTACTAATATTATAAATGTGAAAGTTTGTGAGTGAGTGAGTGTGTGAGTGAGTATGTTTGTTACTTCTTCACGCTGAAACGGCTGGACGGATTTGGATGAAATTTGGCAAAAAGTTAGTTTATAACCTCGATTAAAACATAGGATACTTTTTATCCCGATATTCCCACGGTATAGGGATAAAATGTCTAAATAACAACCGCTGGGCTTAGAGTCATGAAATTTGGCATATGTGTTTTAATTTGACGTCAATGAAAACCACGATGTAATTTTAGGGAATTCCCACGAGAATTTAATAAAATCCCGGAATTTCAATTCAACTTGTATCTAATGATTTACGCGTGCGAAGCCGCGGGTACACGCTAGTACATTAATAAAGAAAATCTAGGCTGTAGAGGGATAGACGGCGGGAAGTGAATTTTTACTGTCTAAAGATTGATTCAGGCGTTACTTTGTGGGAAGCCGTGTTGCCAAAAGTTTCTGAAGCTCGCGATCGCAATCAAATGACATATTTCTCATACAAAAACTGTCATTTAATTGCGATCGCGAGCGTTAGAAACTTTTCAATACGGCTTCAGGTCAACGATCATTACCACTTGCTCCCTTGAGAACTAGCAACCCAAAGATAGTCGTAAATCGTCACCACTTAAAAAAAACTCGTACCTCAAAATAGATAATGTTTCTCGAGTGAAATTTATGAACATTATGTCAAGGTTCAATTTTGTTGACATATTGATTTCAGATACGAGATTTTTCCAAAGTTGTGACGAAATGTCACTGGCTTAAAAAAAATCTAATTAGATCTGTTTCTGTCAGTCATACTTTTTTTGAGGGACAAAATAGCTAAAACATTCTTGTTGAAATTCGGCAAGAAAGTAAAGTTTTAGTTTGGTGGTGCCGAGAAACAGATTCTGTCCGTTTGTGTTTGAGTATAGGCATTAATTGCAATTTTTGTTTGTTTCAGTGTCCGTGCGATTAAAGCGGGATTTCTGATTAAAGTGATGATTAAGAGACTGAAATCAAAATAAATAATTTAAAAAGTTTTTGATTGTTTTATTTAAATTAAAAAATAAGTTTTTTTATTATCATTTTTAACACACACTTGCTGATTATACTGTTGTGGTAGCCTATTGATTGGACCTGTGGCCTCTCAAGCAGGGATCGAGCCCGGGCTTGCACTTCGTAAGTTTTTCGGAATTACATTTGAAATGCATAATAAGCAGTAAAAACACCTTAAGGAAACCTGCTCATTTCTGCGAAGAAATTCGATGGTGTGTGTGTAGTCCCCAATCTGCACTGGGCCGGAGTCTGAATACGGCACAAGCCCTTTCATTCTGATAGGAGGCCTGTGTGCTACAGTGGGACGACTTAAGGCGGACTTTTTGCAAAAGTTAGCGAAGCGGTTCAATTATTTTTCAATTCACAATTATTTAGGATAAGATTAACATTTTTTTTTATTTTTTTTTTTGTGATTTTCGAGTAAATGTAAGTAAGAGTAATTTTATGTACAAAAATTAAATATTACATACTATTTACGATAATTTCAGCGAAAAACGGTTTGTAGCCAAATGGCAACATTATGCGTTAACTGACAGTGGAAAGTTTTTCGGTCTTATTAGTCTTAGTATGCGTAAACTGACTATAATACCTTGGATGAAGAGTTTTTGATTTCTAACGAATGAGGGCCAGATCTTAAGAACTAAATGCATAATGTTGCCACATGGCTACTATGTATATATGTATTAAGTAACGATTCGATTTATGAAGGCACTTAAATAAAAAAAGTGTAATCCAGAACACGGCATAAAAATAACTCGCTATCCTAGCGGGAACTTAGGTCACCTGCATAACTATCTGATCTAGAGGTAAGCGTCACTATCTCTTGTAGTCAACTATAGGGTCGATACAGTCAATTTTACAAAAATACATATGTATAAGGTAAACGTCCTAGTGCTCGCCATGCCCAATAGACGACACCCTGCTGTCATCTCTATTGCTAATAACAAGATTAAAGATTGGGACAGTGACGAGCACTGGTACGTTTACCTTACACGACTTACTGAAGAAAATATTTTTGTAAATTTGATCATATCGATGTTCATATGTTAAACCCCGGTCGAGGTACTTATTTGGTAGTGCCATGTTTATGGCTTACAAAGTAGTGAATATGGTGCTTGCTCCGTCATCCAAACGCCTTGAGCCGAAGCGGTGGTCAGGCACTAGAAGCCCGTTATAAAAGTAAGTTCAATAAAAACCCAGGTTAGTCCGTATTTTTTAATGAAATTCGATTTATGGTACAATCTCATTTTAAATTACAATTATTTCAGATCGCGATTTAACTAGCACGCCGCTCACTCTGTTGTAAACAGTGTATATTATATATACCTAAATATATAATGTAATAGTGTACTTTCGAACTTGATGTCACATATCAATGTACATAATGTA
This sequence comes from Choristoneura fumiferana, assembly GCF_025370935.1. Classification (NCBI taxonomy): domain Eukaryota; kingdom Metazoa; phylum Arthropoda; class Insecta; order Lepidoptera; family Tortricidae; genus Choristoneura; species Choristoneura fumiferana. The sequence goes on along the minus strand of NC_133490.1, from coordinate 8,807,832 downwards.
TTTGGATACATTTTTCGTAAACAAATAATAGGAAACTGTATTTAAATTCAACTGAGGTTCAGGATATCAGAAACAATTGGCAAGATCCGAGGAAATGTACCCACATTGGCACCTGGGGTATTTTAAAAAAACGCGTACAATTTATTCGAGACTGTCTATGTGAAAATATAGAATGTGGTGTATATCCGATTTCTCTTAATGTGCCTGACAACATTAACATTATTATTATTATACTATGTTGGTAACATTAGTAACACCAGTAAAACTAACGGACTCATGAAATCGGTACTGACAACCTAACAACTGAAACGCGCTGTAAGAAAAATCAAGTTGTATTTATTTCTGCATCTGTCTTCGACTTTTCTTTTAGTTTTGTCTTCAATGGTTTTAGTATGTTTTTGACTATAATGAATGAGGGTTTTCTGTGACAGCCTAGTATCGTGAGGTTCGTTTGACAACTTTGACATTTGCGTCACGTTTGTAATTGGCTAATTAACTAAATGAGCCAATCGCAGCAAGACTGTAACGTCAAACGGACGCCCCCACATGCAGTCGCTAGTCGCTCGTTTGCAGCGATAAATCTGGTCACGTGACCCAATTTGAAGGTAATTTTGCATTTCCCGCGACTCAAAGTAGTGTCAAGTCGCAGCGTCGAACAGCAGCGACAAGATGGCTTCTTGCAGGATTTATCTTGGCCTTGGAAGCTGTTCTTAATCTCATTTAGTAGCAATCGTGGCAGTGGTACAAATAAAAGAAATTGGAGTGAATAAAAAATATCTGTTTTTGCCGAAATAGAAGAGGTTTTTTTTTTCAGCGATAAAGCAATATTTTCAGCTTCATCGCTCTGTCACGTGACCAGATTTGACACTGGAAATTAGCGTCGAGCGATTTCACGTGGCCCCACCTTAACGCCATCTAGCGATATTTCGCTTGTCATTCACGAGTCTCGAATTGAGACTCAAAAAATTGCCATCATATTGATGCATAGACAGTACGGCCACCTGCACCCATAATAAAGTATAAAGAAAAGTTGAGAGAAACTATGATCATCTTTCTAGACCAATCTTTTCTGTTCGCGTCTTTTAATGTCTATGTTTGTAGACATGGCACGTAAGGAAGACTTTTCCAAAATAAATAAAAAAAAACTTGCCCTCATATTCAAAACTCACATTCAAACGTCTGTCTCTTGCTCTGATTCAATATGAACGGGACAGACGCTATTTGATAAGTTTATTTTAACTAAGCCACGAATTCAAGTACTAAACATACTCGTAAGAACATGTTTTTGACACATTTATATAATATCAGTCAAAATTCTTACAATCGATAACAGATTACAAAACAATATTCACCTTTCATACCGACCAGAGTCATTGTCTAAAACGCAATCACATTCACCAGGTTCTTCTACCGCCATCTACAATTTGACATATAGAAATGGTACTTGTGATGCATGGGCTAGACAATAAGGCCTCAGGAATTTAAGTGGCCTGTTACAATATGGCCATATAGCTTTTGATTTTGTTAGTAAAATAAGAGTGAGTTGTATCTAAAGGTCATAAAATCTCTCTCCAGGCAGGTGTTATGCATCGGGACCAAAGTCCGAAGGAAGAGCGCCGGAAGTTGACATGCGTCCGAGTTGAGAAACAAAGATGGCGCGATGTTGCGAGTTTCTATATTTTCTCACTAGATGGCGCTAGGAGTCGCTACACTAGTTTGAAGTAACTTGTGCAACCATAATGTGCAACTCACACTTAGTTTTTAAAAGAGAAACATCTTTCTGTCGTCTAAGCATGGACTCAAAACTCAGGACTGCCAGGACGATTGCTCGGGATAGCGAATGGGCAAGTACGAAGGACCCAGGTCAGGTTCGATTCCCGGCAGCATTTTTCAATGTGTACCAGCTATAGTATAATTAAGTAAAAGAGTTTTAAGTACGCCATAGTGCGCTTAGCTAACTCACCCGAGAGCTCAGGATGTGTGGGTTCTAGTCATTTAGTACAAACAAAAAACGTTTCTCTTTTAAAACTCTATGGCCACTTAAATCCTGGGGCTACTACGAAATTCAAAATTTGAAGTTCGTATCGTATCGTCCCTCTCACTCTCGTATTAAATAATTATTAGCGTTAGCGAGACGGCATGATACGAAGTTCGAATTTTGGACTTCGTACTATAGGGCCTGGTCAGGCTATGCCTTGCGACACTTCAAAAATGAATAAAAACAATTATTAGCCAAGCTCTGTACAGTCAGCGGCATAAGTATGAAATTATCATCACATTCACATGGCGCACCATTTAATTTTATCCGGGCAATATATTTGACAACTATTTATTTACTCACTTAAATTAAGTATTTACAGTGCTCAGTCCACTTTTGTCGCTGACTGTACCAGAATAACAAACGATTTATCTATCTAAGCAAGATATTGGCGTACTTACATGAGAATTATGAGATCACAGAATCACTGTTGCAACTTAAAAATAACAAGTTGAACTTATGGTTCGTCTATTGAGAACCGGTAAACATCGGGTTTATTCACAGTTAATTAATATGAAATACAGATTATTTCTTCCAAAAATCTTCCAATATTGAGTGAAGTTAATAACGAATGCAACTCGGCAACTGCCAATAAACTTCATAACTCTCAAAACAATTATTTATAGTAAGTATGTAATTAATATCACTTCAATAATATTTGCAAGATTTTAAATCTATAACTTTGGAATAATTTTAGCAACAATTTTTTGATCAGAATGTCACTACTGTTACGAGTATTGCCTTCTCTTTTGCTACGAAAGCATCTGTCGGTTGGATAGTTGAAACAGCAGCAACTAAAAAGCAGCCAGTGGGCGGACAAAAATTTGAACAAACTCTTCACTATTTGTCTCTGTCCCTCACACATAAATATTGCTATCGCGTTTGCCTCATTGCCACACTGCCTCTGTACGGCAAGTATACTTTTATGCTGGTACACACTGCAAATATTATACGTCACTCTAGCTACAAAAAAATAGTGAAAAGGTTTGTTCAAAACTACATCATCAGCGCTGATAGTGGTCACTCTTTAAATAAAACATCAATTATGTTTTCTGATCATAAAAAATAACGATAAGAGTAGGTAAAATTTGTAAATGTTTTAGAAACCAACAAACATCCCAGTATCTGTGAAATTAAATATAGTTTGACTAGAGACTACGCCGGTAGTTATTTTTTAAGTTTAAATGCCCAGTAGGCGATTATTATGTTTTAAAATTAAGATAAAGACTATAATAATTTATTCGTCAGTTTGACTGTTTAGTTATAAATTATTAGAGAATGTCAGAGGTATTATACGTAACGTTTGAATCGATTTCTTATAATTTAATATTTGAGTTAACATAACTCACGTGTGCTGTGTGTAAGCACGTATGTAAGAGCTCTCATACACGGGCGGTTGAACTCCATCGGCAACGGCAGAGCGGCAACTGAAACTGCAACGCCAGAGCCCCAACGGAAATGGCAACAGAAACGGCAGAGCGCCAATGGCAACGGCAAAAGCAGTTGTAGCCGCGACTAGTGACAGAACTAGTATTTGGATAATCAACATTTAATGTTATTCTGTCCCGTGACAGAGACAACAGATACAGTTGCTTAAGTAATACGAGTAATATCACAACTTTTGACGGTACCGTTTCGTCGACATGCAGTTGCCTTTGCCTCTGCCGTCGGAACACCGTGTATAAGAGCTCTGAGGTTTTACCACTAAGGTCCCATAACTAACGGTTGCTTTGAGACGTGCTTTAAGTTCAGACCAAGATAAGCATGGATACCACGTACGTACGAACGTTTTTACAAATGAATAGAGTACATTAGTATGAACTTCTCTTCATTATCCTGGTTACAATGAGTTAGAAGGAGTAAGGTGTATTTGTCGATTTCGAATGTTGTTACTACTCCGTCAGTTAAACTCTTATATAAATAAGAAAATATTGGACACCTACTTTTTCTTTTGTCAATTATACAATAGTTATTTGTGTCACAAGGGAGCAAAATTGTGTATTTACGGCGAGGGCGTACATTGAATCCAGAATGTAGCGAAGGATTCTGCAATAGAATTCTAAAGTAGAATTCCTCATTACGGATTCAAGTGTTAACGCCCAAGATGAAAATAATTTTGCTCTCGAGTGGCTCATACAACTTTTCACACCGAACATTAAGAAACTTGAAAAAAAAAACTAAATATTATTAAAGAACAACCAGCATAGAAAATGGCGTGGCTTTACAATTATCAACTTCAAAAAATGCCATTTGCAATAAAACACTTAGAAAAGCCTTGAACAGAAAAGTTGCACTTTGCTCCCTCTCGTCAGGGAGGAAAAGTTACTTTTCTGAAGGAGAGGTGTGAAAAAAAATGAAGATATAGCCAGTTACGCAAAGTAATACGGAACTTTACTATCTTATTTTTTTGTTTAAATTGACAAAAGAAATAATACATTTCAATAACTTTTTTTTTACCCATGAAAGTACCCTATTGTCGACATTGTTACATTAAAACTAAGTCATGAGGCTGTCTCCTCCACCAGAGATGTGGGAAGATTATGTTGCGAGGAATATGTTCGTCATGAACGAATAGGAATGCTTCATTTACCTACCTCGCTCAGCGCATCTTTAGTGGAAAGAGCTCGGCGGTGCGAGAATAGTTAAATGGAGTGTTTCTATTGGTTCATGACAAACACATTCTTCGCAACGCATGTACATCTTTGGTTTAAACGCAGCCTTAGCCAGGCTTCAACGGAACCTTTGTAATAGGATTGCGTTGACATCTTTAGGGTACAGGCCCTACGCTATGAAGGGCAAAATTCGAACTTCGTATCTTGCTGTTCCGCTGACGCTTAGGGTGAAGACACATCTATCAGCATCGAATCGCATTTAGCTGGATAATTTTGGACACACTATACGCATCGCAAGTTAAAGTGTGCTGTTACATGTTTTCAGATGCTAAAGTATGCTATCGCAGACTTTTATCTGCTAACCATCAACACCGCAGTTGAAGTTGAAAACCGTTATGGATAGGTCTAAGTACTATAAACGTTATTGTCCTAGCGTGTATTCTAGAAGCAATAAAAAAAAAGGGAAAAGACGAAGGACGTGGATGGACTGCACTATGGAAAACTAGGGTTATCAGTGGAAGTTTTGTAACACTAGTGGCAGATTTAAAGAAATATCCTTCCCAATTTAAAAGTTATGCTCGTAAGACGATTGAAGAATTCGAGACACTAGTGAACTTATTAAAACCAGCCATTCTCATTCGCAAGCATCCCGGCTCACGCTTAAGCAACCGTTATCAATCGCACCCGTTATGTCTCACGCGTAATCAACTATTCTCATTCGTAAGCATCTAGTCTCACGTCTTATGCAGCCGTTCTCATGCTTGATCTTGAATAAGCATTCTTCAGTAGGTTAAATGGATAGCTACACTTATACGCATTTAATGGTGAAGCTGAATCGATGCGGACTGAATTGATGCGGACGCATCTTCATACAATATTGGGTTTGTATTACAAAATGCGATTCGATGCTGATAGATGTGTCTTCATCCTTATAATACGAGGGTGAGAGGGACAGTAAGATACGAACTTCGATTTCCGAATCTCGTAGTAGCCCCCCAGAACCCTATCTACAGCTGGCATGGCCACAATTTGCAATTAAATGCACTGCGACAAAATAGCCATTAGTTTGGGACCATTCAGTGAAAAAGGCTACCTCTCTTCATGAAATAAGTTGGTCCAAATTTAGTAACAGCTGTATAGGTCACGACGCAAGAGTTGAGGCCATTTTTTGTCGCTCTCTCAGACAAATACAGATAACATGATAGGGGTTAGCATGTGCGCCATTTTCGTTTGTAGTTCAGTGCGTCTTTTTCTAACTTATCCAGTAGGAAAGGGACGTACTGAGCGACACGTTGGAGACCTGGCACAGTAACCGATCGTTTTTTTCTTGATTGGTAAGAGAGTATTATTTGAAATGCGACTGACTTGTTTCGGTGCGTAACGAAGGATATAACAACAATTGATATAATTTTCATTTGATATAATATAATATAATTTGTCTTACAAACCAAACTTATTTCTATTGTTATTAATTCGATTTGATATACTTTGGGTTAGGTTGGATAAGGTTTATTTTATAAAAAAGTTCTGTGAAGCTCCTATCCTTTAAAATTATATCAAATGTTGTTATATCCTTTGAAATTATTTATACGATCATTACACACCCTCCCCTCTTTATGCGCCGGAGGTTAAAAGTAAGACGTGTGTTATCCATTTCAATATGAACAAGAATATTAAGGAAAATGGCCTGAACTTTTGCGCTGAAATTTATAAGATATTATACTACTGTTCTTAAAGCCTTTGATGACGTAAACCAGCAGTATTTTCTTAACGCAAAATGTTTATTTTTTTGATTCGATTTATATTTCATACCACTGGTTTACTATAAATAGGTGTAAGAAGAAGAGAGGCAGGCTTATTCCACTAGAAGCACAATAATGTGCTGTACACTTAACAAATGGTCATTTTCACAACTCTTGATTTGGCGTTCTTTAGGCTGGTGTTAAAAATCATTTCGTATCAAGAACTTTCTAAATTTCTAATCACTGTTTAATGAAATAAAAGAAGGTCGAAAACAAGTGACAACACAAATTGTGGAATGAAAATGTCTTTTTAAATGGTATGGTAAAGGTCATATTGCTGTTTAATCGTTAATACCTTATCACTGCCACTTCGTACATAATGTACAGAAGTACAAAATACAGATGGCATACAGTGACAAGGCAACAGAGTTAAGATTTCTTTGGCTTCACTGTACTTAAACTGTTATTTATTTATTTATTTGTAATGAAAAGATTTTAGAAGAATATTACAATTACAATATTATTGTATAATATCATGCAATATATTAAAAATTCTATCTAAAGGGCGCCGTGGATTCCTATTGGCAAGATTCTAGTTTATTATATTACACAATAATACTGTAAAGAGAAACGTGGTGGACAGTTGGCACTAGTTTTAAATTCAAGTTTAGCTTGCACGAGTATTTTAAAAGGGGCTATACAAAATATGTATGTATGTATGTAATGCTAAGTTTGCTCCTTTTGCCACACAATATTGTTCTTAGTTAGGTTTAGTGTAAGTTTTAAACTGTTTTTTTGTGGCATTAATGATTTCTTTCTTTTTTTCTTTAAATATACCATATATTGGGTGGCCATTCGTCCATGATTCTATAAATTTGATTTAATTTCTCCAGATTCACTCTGTGGCAGGGGATCCGGTGGTAGGTTTGGAGGACATGTCTCCCTCTTGGCACGAGCCGTTACTCATTTAAATCGTATGGCTGTTGTGGTGTTTTTATAGATAAGGCCTTTTGGAACTGACATGTTCATTATCTTTTGATCAAAGTTCCATAATAAATTAAGATAGAAAAAAAAATCCGGATTGAAGGGCATTTTGTACGGTGCACGAAGACCCGCGAACCTACTTTTAATTTCGATACTAGTTTCAGGTTTCTGCAGATTCTCTGCCGAAACCAAAACCCCAATTGAACACCAAAATTCGCCGAAACCTGACACCAAATTAATAAAAACGTCGAAACATACTTAATATTATAAATGCGAAAGTGTGTGTTTATGTGTATGTTTGTCCGTCTTTCACGCCGTAACGGAACGACGGATCGACATGATTTTTGGCATGGAGATAGTTTATGGGCCCGAGAGTAACATAGGCTACTTTTTATCCCGGAAAAATGCACAGCGCGCGATAACCGAATACCACGCGGGCGGAACCGCGGGCCAAAGCCAGTTTCTACATAAAGATTTGCGTACCGTTCATGCCAACTGTCTACCGGCTGTGAAGTTAATTTAATAGTTCTTTAATGACTATTTAACATCAGTCTAAAGCTCGCGCCGTTAGGTTTTAATCGGGACTTATAGCACTAATCGCTTTAACGTATGAAAGCGCCTAATACACTCCCGCAGCGCCGGACTTCAATTTTGTATGGAACTGGTCTTTATTTGTGTGCGAGGTTATATGCTTAATTTTTAAGTATTTGGCCAAGTTTAGACTAAATGCGGTAAGTTTGCAATACATAAGTTTGGTATCTCATATTTCTTATATTTGGCACGAAGTAGAAGACATGGTTTTACCAACAGTTTTTGGGACGATTTTGTAATATGTTAGAGTTACAATATTTATTTTTGTAAATATTTTTCTTATTTAGTGTAGTGGCAGATTGCTCTGCAACAATATTTTTTTCTATCTTTCATGTTCGAATTGACCTTAGGCAAGTAGGTATTTTATTTACTTCTGGTTATTTTATAAATAGAAGTTTATTACCTACATGATTATCAAGACTGTCATTGGCTAATGTTACGTCTGTACATATAGTGATATAGACGCACGCATTAATAGTGTAATTGTTAGTCATAATCCGACAAAGTAAAAAGGTACATGTAACACTTTTTACGTGATACTGTCGCATTATGAAATTATCTCCGATAATAAGTAGAATTCCACACGATAAGTACTAGAATTTTTGAATTATAGTAGTTTTTGTTAGTGTTTAATGGCACATTATGTTAGTTGAGTCCGGCGCGGCGCCCCCACGCACACTAAGAAGCAATTGAAACACTGTACATATCTACAAGAAGCCAAGCTCAGTATCCATAGAACATTAATAAAAAACGCGACTACACCCCCCCTACGTGTAAAAGCTATAACGTTCGAATTCAAATCTACCGCAAAATTGTAAAAGTCTACATATTAACCGTAGTTTAATTAATTGGCCCATTTTTAGTTTGGAACTAACACTAACCTATTGTTTTGGCACTGTCCGTTTGGCACAACACACTTCACTATATGCTTGCTCGGTGCGGCGGCATGTTGAACGTTAAAGTGTCATTAGCATAGTACTGCTCTAGATCGTCGTCGTCAGGTAGGTAGTACCCGAAACTTTCGTTGGAAATTTGGTCAGGATCTTGATTCTTGGGCATGGCGGCGAAATCCCAGTTTCTATCTATAGATTTTCTCCGTTTAGCGAACAGTATGGAGCCATCGAAAGCATATTCGTCGTCGAAATGTAGCACCGCGTCGTCGTAGAAATAGTTTTCTTGTTTGCTCGTGTTTCTCGCTATGTTCTTCATGAGTTTCTTTCTGGCGTAGCTGGATTTTTCAGAGTCGTAATCGTCTACTAACGGGTCGTTGCTCCTGTTGTCTGACTTCATATTCATGGAGTATAGTGAGGAGCTGTGCGGGCTGGTTTCGACGCGAGTGCTGACGCTATGTCTGTACGGATTTAGGTACTGTTCGTTGTTGTTGCACCCCATTTCGTACATCATCATCCCTTTTCGGAGCTGCTCTCGTCTCTTGGCGACTATTTCTCGGAAGTCGTCGGGCTCTAGCTGGAAGCTGTTGGTTTTTGCGTTCATGTAAAGATACCCTGAGGCTGAGTTCAGCCGGAGGGACTGGGAGCGGTCTTTAGAGCTCTTGTCGACGTAGCGAGGCAGGTTGCCCAATTCGCGGTAGTTTTTGCTTTTGATTTGCTTCATGGTGGTCGGCGGCACGGGGGATAGAGGGTCGCGGTAGAGTATTGATCTGAAATATATAAAAAAAAGGTTTATTGGTATTTTTTTTATTTTTAAAACATACTTTTTTGCGGACCGTACTTTTTGTTGATTGTACTTGTATTTTCATTTAACTTATATATCGACGGATTTCTGACTCAATTTCTTACTTACAAATTCTACTGGTGTGTATCTAAAATGGTTATTCGAATTTCTTAAGTTTATATCCGAATATACAAATTTTGGAGACAATTCAACTACTAACAGTGGAGTTAAATTAGCGGTTAAATGGCAAGTTCAATAAAAGTTAAGTTAAAACTAAAGTAAGTTAAATAAATAAAACTATTTTAGTAATGTAATTGCGTAATAATGCGTACTTATGTACAGTTACACAGCTTTATCTTTACAAACATATTATAAACAAAACAAACTAATCTTAACAACAAGACTGTCTATCAAAAATGGGGGTAAATTTTCGGCTGATTTTCGTCGGTTGAGGTTGATTAGAGGTGTGGGGGGTTGATGGCTGAGGATGTTTTAAGGTATGTCTTATATCACCAGACCCTTCAGGCCGCAAGACTAAACTTACTTGTTTGGTCCAAAGCAGTTGCAAGAACAACTGCAAACGCTCGGCGGATACTCGTCGTCCACATACAGGGGCATCATCGACGTGTCTCCTGCGAAACAATAACATCATTGGTATACCTATATTTGCCCGAATTTCATGTGCTATAATATTCAACCGCCATAATATTGTTTCTTATAAATTCATTTTCACTACTCATTGTTTACCATATTAATCAAATGACAGAATCTCTGTTTCCCATAATCATTGTACGCCATAAGTATCACATGCCATAATATCATTTGCCATCCATGGTAATGGTTAGTATCGACATTATATACTGATAAATCCCATACGTCAAACAAGCCTTTGAATTAGGTAAAATTTAATCACAAAGATTACGTTAGGTTAGAATTGCGATATTTGATTTGTGCGAGAGAGCGAAGCGAGCGAGCAAGACTGTTTGGAGCAGAAGCGACTTCGATAGGTTGGATGTTAGGTATTTTTTTTATAGCAGCCCGAATAATAAAGATAATAGATAGATTAGTAATAGAAAAAAGCAATTTCATTCAAACATAATCAAAATAAACACTATTTAGTATGGCGTTTGCATATTCTATTAAATAATATTATTGCACTTTTAATATGGAAAACAATACGCATTGCATTCGTATCATTATGGCATCTAATTTTCGGGAAAATAAGAATATGTCAAATAAATTTTCTAGTAAACGAAACATTCGGGCAAATGAAATTATGGCATACAACTTTCGGACAAACAATAGATAACCGATTATACTACGAAATTCTATAAAAAAGACAAGATTATAATAATTACCCAAACAGGCATAGGCCAGTCTCATTTACCTTTTTGGGCCATAATAAAAAAGAAAAAACATATATGATGTAATACAATAGTGTTTACCCGTGGCTTCGCACGCATATATAATTACATACAGCAGTTGAATTGAAATTCCGGAATTTTACTAAATTCCCGTGGGAATTCCTGAAAATTATTTCGTGGTTATGGTTGTTGTAGAATTAAAAACAACCATCCTAAATTTTATGACTCTAAGCCCAACAAGATTATATAGGTTATTTCAAGATTTTGTCCCTATCCCATGGAAATATCGGGATAAAAAGTAGTCTACGTGTTATTCCAGATGTCCAGCTACCTACATACCAAATTTAATCCAAATTCGTCCAGCCGTTTACATACACACACACACACACACACAAACATATACAAAATTTCGCATTTATAATATAAAAGTAGGATAACACAGTGTTACTTGTTATCAGCATGTAAAATCAGCTCATAGTACGAAAGTACGTCGGTTGATTGGTGGTGTCAACTTTATGGTTGTTGGTTACCTTGCGCGTGCGCCGGCAGCCGTGTGCCGCGCGCCACCCCGCGCAGCACGGCCCCGTCCGCCGTGATGACGTCTCCCTCGAGCCGGACCGCCACTTGCTGCGCCTGCGATCACATACCGACGTCATTACACGAACACGCAGAACTTAGGGGTCACCTTGGGGTGATCTATAGATCACGTTACACATCTGTGTCAGAAGGTTTGTGACACGGAAACAAAATAATTGGAAGTTTCATACCAATTCAGCATTTTTCATTAATGCTGTATTGTATTTTTTTTATCTGTATTGTTTTATTGTTTTTGTCGGCAAATAAATATTTCCTTTCATTTCTTTCAATTCGTGTGACAAGGCGGGGTGGGGGGAGACGGAGTAGATACTTTATGGATGGATATGAACATATGAAATATGAAGACGAATAAAAATGTCACGCCAGCTATACATAAGGGCGAAGCGCTTATATAGCTAATAATAAGCTATATATACATATTCTCGGTTCGATCTATCAATAAGTTGCTTAAAAAATAGGTTACGGCAGAAACTGTGGGTATATTTTATTGCTGAGTGCCATAAAATATAATTCAATTATCCGCATTGGATTAGATATTTTTCTAACTTATTCATTATAATTTACACATTTCATTTATACATAACTATATAATATTGATCATGTGAAACCAACCCCGCCCCCCTCCGGGTATAAAGCTGAGTAAGCTTTTGCTGTTGACAAATCCATAGTTAGGCATCAGTTTGGTGACAAAAGTGCAGCTAGCACCAGTTTGGTGACAAAAGTTCAGCTAGCAGCAGTTTGGTAACAAAAGTGCAGCTAGCATCAGTTTGGTGACAAAAGTGCAGCTAGCATCACTTAGGTGACAAAAGTGAAGCTAGCATCAGTTTGGTAACAAAAGTGCAGCTAGCATCACTTAGGTGACAAAATTGAAGCTAGCATCAGCTTACCTGTTCCGCTTGCGCCTGATCCCGCTTCTCATCTTCCGTATTCATGGTCACGAACCGAAGCACCAGCAAGTTGAGACACGCGGCCACGATAGCGAGTCCAAACAGGATGAAGATCAGCGCGAACATCACATAGGAAGGCTTGCGATTCAACGCGTTGTCCTTTTGGAGGGCTACCATGTCGCCGAAACCTGGAAAAGAGGGTGTATTGAAGCAGGTGTTTTTTTCTAGTTATTTGGGTCAATCAACTTTTTCTTATTTGTTTATGTCCCGTTATCCAAGATACAACAAAGTCAGAGTTTCTTAAAAAAACAGTTATAATATTATAATCACATTATAACTCTCTGTGGGTCACGTTATAGCTATCTGTGGCTGTGGGATCCTGTAATTGGCTCTGTGTTGCTATTCCTACAACATAAGTAATACATGTATTGTGTTTTTAGCTGTTGGTTCTCCTTAAATAAATAAATAAGTAAATAATCTTGAGACTCAAACTGTCATTAGACAAAGTTTGTCACTTCTCAAAAATTATACAGAAAAAATTTAACGCAAATTTTTAATTTAGCAAGCTGACATATTTTGTTTAATGAAGGTTTGATTCTCAAGGTGCGATAAGCGCTAAGTACTAATGTACTTAGGAAATATGTTGGTGCGATCAGTTAGCTTTTGATCTAAATCAGGTGACTAATTGTGACACATTAGGTGAACCAATATTGTTGTTCATAAAATAATGGCCTTGTAACTGAAAAATGTACGCTCAATGAATTTTAATCACAGAAAACATATAGAAAGTCACTGTTTTAAAGAATTGTCCAGTAGACATAACCATGGCAACGAGGTACAAGAAAAACTTTATCGACTCATTTATGTGACTGGTATAATCAGTATAAGGCATACAGGAGAACAGATGGCCGTTGGGGCCGAAAAGTTCTCGAATGGAGACCGCGGGTCGGCAAGCGCAGCGAGACGTCCACCAACGAAATGGACGAATGATCTGGCTAAAGCCGCGGGTTCACCGCAACCAAAGCAACTGGAGGTCTATGGGGGTCTATGTCTAACAGTGGACGTCCTATAGCTGATATAATGATGATTAACCAGAGGAACAATAATCAGAGTTTAGCTTGTATAGGTATTGCCACCAGAGTTGAAGTCACGCACAAGAACACGTGTAATGACAGCAAGATTTTGACATTTACTCATTCATTTAATTCGTTCTCCTTTTGTGCAACCAGTTCTTTTTGTAGCTGTGTGTGTAATCATTCATTTAAACTTTCGTGGCCTATACCAGTATAAGGGGCTGTTTCACCATCCATTGATTAGTGTTAACTGACGGTTAAAGGTGATACCGTCTCTATTTTTTTGTTCGAATAGACGGCGACGGCATCACGTTTAAGCGTCAGTTAACACTAATCAATGGATGGTGAAACAGCCCCTAAGACTTGTATAATCATAACTTACCTATAGTAGTCAGCGTGATAAAGCAGTAATACACGCTGTCGAAGTAGCTCCAACCTTCGAACTTGGAGAACGCCGCCGCCCCCCCCGCGATCGTCAGCGAGGACAGAGTCGTCACCACGCAGATGAGGTCCACTTCGGAGGCGCTGGTGGCTTTGCAGTTCAATGCGTGCTTCAAGGATTTTATTATGACACTGTGAAAGAAAAGCTGAGATAAATAAAAACTCATTTATTGCCACGTGTTAACGCCGTGCATGTGTGAGTGCGGCTGGCATCTCACACACACCAGCACAACTCGAGGCAGTCGCGCGCGCCGCGGCTCCACATCATTCGGCCAAGGAGCGAGCTCGCGGTCACTCGCTTACCATTATAATTTTTCATACAATTTTTGTCATAATTTTCATTAATATACACGCTGTTATAACCAAGTCTGTGTCGCCTACGTTATTTTCGAACCTGCGCCAACACGACGGAAAAAAACGAAACAAGTAGGTACACATTTTTTGTCAATGGGCTCATGCTCAAATTGCAAATGTAGTAAAAACTTGCAGCGCTGATTTTCAGCCAGCGCCCGTCCAACAGCGTGAAAACGAATTCTTGATAACATGGTATGCATGGCTGGTTGCTTTAAAGCAGGGTTTCTCAAAGTGGGGTACGCGAACCCCTAGGGGTTCGCTATTCGATGGTAGGGGGTTCGCGACAAGGTTTACTTGATGGTGACTGCAAGACTGGCAAGATGATAAAGATTGGTTTTTGGAGTCTTTTTGTATTTTTTATTTCAACTCCAAATTTGTTACTTATTTGTTTGTTATTTGTTGTTGTTTGTTTCAGTTTGTATTTTCGTTGGCAAGATGATTCTTACCTATACTTTTTTTTATTTTTTTATTCGACTTATATACTTACTTACTTTTTATACTTGTTACTTTATTGAAATAAATAATATACATTATATTATGATGACAATTGAAATATAAATAAACTTAGTTTCTCCAACGTTGAGAAACCCTGCTTTAAAGGACGCATGCAAACTTTGAGCTCTCTAAGAGGCCAACGGATCACATCTCCGAGCCATAGGTCATCATTGGCAACACACACTGGTTGAAGACTTTAGTGTTCAGGCACTGCGGAATCCTAATATTTATCTTTCCGAGAAACGGACAGGCGCGGCAAAAGTTTTATCTCTTCATTGCGTGTGCTGTTAGGTGAACACTTTGCGACGAGCGTCTCAGCTCCGCAATGAACAGAGAAAATGTTCGCTGCCACCGCTTTTGAGCCACTGCGGTCCCATTCTTAAAGGATAAATATTAGACTATTATAACTTCGGCCAATGTTGGATACACACTACCAGTCGACTTTTGGTCTAGTGAGGTAAATTTATTCGTAGTTAGTGGGTTTGCAACCGATAAATAAACTGATCAAAAGACGTGATAGCCTAGTCTACTGGCATGACACCAGTGGCGTACCTGGGTAACCAAAGGCCCTGGGGCAAAAAATAAACTAGGGCCCTAACTAAACTATTTAAAATCGCTTGTTCCGTATTCGTCGTGTTCCGAATTCGACTCCAGATTGGTCATTTATAGTCTGTAAGTCAGAGTCCGACCGAGGGGCCCCCTGAGCTTGGGGGCCCTGGGGCACTGTCCCGTCTAGCCCTCCGGTAGCTACGCCACTGCATGACGCGGTCTATGGCCTTTCAATCAGAGGATCGTGGATTCGAGCTCGGGCTCGTATCTCATGAGTTTCACGGTGAAGGAAAATATTGTGAGCAAACCTGCACACATCAGCGAAGACATTCAATGGCGTGTGTAAAGTTCCTAATCCGCATGGGAACTAGGGCTCAAGTCTTCTTAGCCTGAGAGGAGCCAAGCAGTGGAAGGTATAGGCCGAGATGGTGATGAGAAACTGACCTGCTGAGCCGGTTGACTCTCTCTCCGATGCTCTGGAACATGATGAGTCCAAGGGGAATGCCCACGATGGCGTAGAACATCGTGAACAGCTTGCCGCCCACCGTCGACGGCGTGGAGTGCCCGTAGCCTTGTTAATGGGGTTAGTATTGTTAGTAGCACAGGATAAGTTATTGCAGTTAGTGAGACTTGTTAGTGAGGTTAGTATTGTAGCACAGAATAAAGCCGGCTACTCACACACCTGCCGCAGGGGTAATATTGGAATTGGTCTAATTGCCTCCTTAATGTGTATAGGCAAGCAGGGGCAATTTTTAGATTGGGCCTGCGGCAGGGCGGCAGGGGCGCATAACCTTCCTAGCTCCCTAGGTTGTATCTACCGCCCTGCTAGGTTGCCGCATGTGTACAGAGATACGTCTATTAAGCAATCATGACTATTGTGAAAAGTGGAATCTTGGCCCATGGTAAAATTAACGAAAGAAATAATAACCATTTGTATTTAAGTAGGATCAGAAAAGTCACTTTGTGTAAAATATGTTCCATCTGATCTGAAATCATTCGTTTTAAGCCTTAATTCAGACTACATTATCTTATTGCGAATTCTAAATATTTTTCATCACACTTGCTCGTAAACAGTGTCGTAACATGCATGCTACCTTAGTTGCAACCCCCCAAATAAAACCCTCGACCTTGATGTGCTTGTCATGAAATTCGTGGTCGGTAAATGAGTCATTGCGCGTACACATTTTGTTGTCATGAAGCCCAAGGTCGGTCGCATGTGTCAGTGCCCGTACTAATGGCGCTGCGCCGTGCCGCGTGCGCGCGCTGCTGCTGGAGGACTACATGGTCTACATGCACACGCACGTTGCGGCGCGTGCTGAGGGAGGTTGAGGGCGACGCTGCCAAGAGCACAGCCTAAGGTATCGCCAATATTTGGAACAATTATATTTTTTCTTTTACAAATATAAAATTTTACTTGCAAATGTCATGAAAAACATTGTATGTCGCACGGGCGGTACTAGAATTACGAACATCGACTCATTAAAGCCCTCAGTCTTCGACTTCGGGCTTCTAATAGACTCTCGTTCGTAATTCCTTATTTTACCGCCCTTAAGACACAATGTACTATTTCGGCACAATTACTTTGATCCCAATTTATTAAAATCAAAATTTTACTGATTTTCTATTTGTACTAAATTACTGTTAATCCTCTGGACCAAAATCAGACTAAGAAATAAAAAAACGAATGTAAGGCTACGTACGCACTGTGTGGCTAACCGCGCAATTTTCTCAAGCGATACTACGGTTAGCCGCATAGTGCGTACGTATATAAGTCTCACCGACAGTAGCGCGCTAAAACCGCGCGGTTAGCCGCATAGTGCGTACGTATATAAGTCTCACCGATAGTAGCGCGCTAAAACCGCGCGGTTAGCCGCATAGTGCGTACGTATATAAGTCTCAGCGCGACGGTTAGCCGCATAGCGTACGTATATAAGTCACCTAAAACCGCGCGGTTAGCCGCATAGTGCGTACGGATATAAGTCTCACCGATAGTAGTAAGTACGGTGGTGGCATAGTAGAAGGCGCCAGTGAACTTCCACTGCTGGCCGGCCTTATGGGGCTCCGACTTGAGCACCACCGTCTCCATCACTCGGAAGTCCTCCTCTGTTATGTTGTACTTTCTTATTATCATGCCTTCGATTGCTGCAAGTTGATAAATAACATGAAGTAAGTATTCACTGTACTATTAAGAGGGTACTGATACTGAGTTTATTACGTGACTGGAACGCTGGTAGGACTTAAGCTATAAATTATTGATGTGGTATAAATTGTTATGGTCGTAAATACACTATTTGCGACGTGAAATATATAATCATTTGTATTTATATACATACAAATTCATTTATTCATTTTCATAATTATTAATATTATTATTTTATTAATTTTTTTATTATTATTTTTTAATCTAATAATTACTGCAAACTTTAAATAAGCAACGGCATGGCATCAAATGTCAACAGTCCAAAAATGGTGCTAAGGTGGCCAAAAACGGTACTTCTACCCTATTCAAGGTATGTCAAAACATCTGTTCAATTTAGATTAAGTGGTTTAATTCTTTGTTAAATATTAGAAACCTTGAGGCAGAAAATGATGGCTTTGAGTGAAAGTATGATGATGATGAAAATACAAACCTTGTAATACTTCAAATCTGTTTCGTTCAGTTGTAGACTCTAACGCGTCGAACACCGCTGCACCGACTAACAAATATGTAAATGTACACACAATTAACGATAGAGTGCGAACATTTTGCTTCTTCATAACTCCAGCGTCTCCTCCGGAGGGCTAAAGGCCCGTGGTGCTCCCACGTGACGCTCACTAATACCTCGTTGCGTCTCAGTCCAATACCATATTGTCTCAACAATTCCGAAACTAAGTAACCATTGTAAGTGTAATAATTCAAATTTGGAATACTTGATATGCTATTTTGTCAAATTTTAGAATGTTTTTCTTTTGTATTTCACATTCGTCATTGTACAGTCAGTTTTTTTTTAATTGACTGCCCGGTGTGGTGTGTTTGTAAATAATGCTATGAATAAATTGATCCCTTTGAAGGAAGTCATCTTCTTTTTACGTTCATTATATGGTACTATTCTCTCTTGCCAGAATTCTTATAGCTATCCCATTCTATTTACATATTAATACCTCTCCACCTGTAATTAAAAATAGATAACTGAATGACAAATAAAAAGGACAGTTTTAGTAACTTGGATATTGTGTAAGCAGATTTATCCAACAAATATAACTAAGGGGCTGTTTCACAACCCATTGATTAATTTTATTTGATGGACAAATGTAATGCCATCTGAACATGTACTTATTATAACATTGTGTATTTTTATGTATTTGAACAAAACAAGCAGAGACGCCGTTAAATTTATCCATCAAATAAATCTAATCAATGCATGGTGAGACAGGGGGTAAATATTGTATACCACTATCTTAAACTTAAAATACATTAAAAAGACTAAAAAATATATCACCACAGCAATAAAAAAACTTTTATGTTGGTATGAGGGTGAGGAAATTGACTGAAACAATTCTGTTTAGATTTAAAAAAAATCTTGCACTTTTTACAAGTAATATGCAATTTTTTAAATTATTAACGAGAAAAAAGTGGATTCACTGCAGATAAAGTTGAATTTTTCATTTAACAAGGTGGGCTAAATCAGAAGTTAATCCCAGGACTGTATCAAAATCAGAACAAAAGTAATGGAAACAAATCTACCAATTTATTTGTAAAAAATTGACATGATCAATCAACCACTTTAATTTGAATAATTTTTATTAAGTACACACTTGGCTCAGTTAAACAGTTGAATGCTAAAAATACTTGATTAAAAATAGATTATTAGAAGACTAAAGACAACATTGAAAGTTATTTCGAAAATGGAATGGAATGTTTTTTTTCTAAAAAATATTTTTTAAACAAAGAACTCACCATTCTGCAGAGGCAAAGGTCAAGGAAATTTTCGTTTACTATCTGTTTTTTGATTCCGTATCGCGTACAGCATCTATAAATATTTAATTATCTGCAAAGCTGTATCCTAAAAATAACGTGCTACAGTCCGCATTCACTTCCATAGCATAGGTCAACGCACACCACACTAACTGGGTCAAATGTTATGACGAGGATTTGCAGCGGCGACAGCAACCAAAACACGTGCCAAGCCAACGCTCAGCTCACTTTTACCCATATTCAGAAAATTTAAAGCGAAATTGGGCCAATTTTATTATTTTCTTCCCAGAAATCCTCTATGCGGTATTTTTGCTGTCACACCTGCCTGGTTTTCTTCTGTCAAACACACTTGCACTTCCGACTTTATTCATCGTGCTAAGCTTTGTTAACTAGCTAATAAATATTTACGACTACATCTATAACAAATAATTGGATTTGTTTAAAATAAAAATAACGAAAATGTATTATTTTTGGCGAGCAGCCTTCCTTGCACTTCCTTGATTGACTGGATGTTGGTGTTGCAAGTGATAAAAATCGGGACAACTGAAAAGCTGAAAGTCCTCAAAATCTTGTATAACTTAGCGAAACATAAGCATACTGTCATAACGCATCACTCATAACAACATCAAATTATTTCTGATTTCAATTGTTTCGATTACCTCATTCCCGATGAGCAAATAGGAAATTAGAAAACAAAGTAAAAGTAAAAAGTTGCCATGTTAAGAACTTTAAGAGCTGTCAAGATGACTTTTAAGTTTACAACTTTACAACTAGATGGCGTAAGTCTCTCCTATGACGTCAAACTAATGCCGCTGAATTTAATTTCATTAATTTCCGTCGAGCTTGCGTCCGAGATGTTTGCCTATGTTATTTACTTAATTTAGTCCTTGTATGTATTTGCTGGGTTTCGCTGTTACTGGCTTGATACCTTATTTATGTTTTAATACGTACGAGTTTATTTGGGCCTGGGAAAAAGTTTCGTTCAATATTTAGAGACGCTTTGCGGTCCTTGTAAATAACGCATTGGAAGCAACGCCCTTTGCGAAGGTTGCGCCTTTTAGTCCGATTCCCATTCGCATTATTATTCATTCATTGTTTGTACGCCAACATAACGAATGGATAGAAACAGTGTTTGGGTTTGTTTGTATCTGAGTAGATATTCTACATTTAAAAATATACAATTAAAATATTTATATAAGGGCTATCTTATAAAGCCAGTATTCAGGAAAAAAAATACTTTTATAAGGGGTACGAGTATAACATAGTTTCGCATTTTATGGCACATAAATAAAGTCAAAGTATAAAGAGTCGCACCGTTTGAATTAAAACAAGTCTTGTAGCTTGTAGGTACCCGGCGTACCGGAAAGGAACTTTTTCGCAATAAACAACATAATGGCATGCTCACTACACAACAATTAAAGGATAGCCATAACAGTTATTCTCTGAAATGATAGTAGATTCAATTTGAATTTATTTCTTTGCTCACCCGCGACCTTATGATAGCTAAGTTTATGCAAGATATGCGTGTTCATGCAGTTCCTCCACCTCCACACTGCAAGAACACACAAATCACACAATACCATCTATCACCACCACCACACTACACTGATGCGTTACATACTCAACGAAGAGCTCATCTTCAGAGAAACACAACCGTACACCATGCTACCAGAATACCAGATGTTAGACTAACAAACCAAAACAAACCTTTTAATGTGTCCCTGGAACTCCCTAAGTACCCACCTATATTTTTTCTCATAAGTTAGGAATTTTCTAATTAATAAGTTTTATTCCGCCGTGTGGTGTCGGTCGAGAATTGCACCATCCCATCTCTTCCCGTGGATGTCGTAAGAGGAGACTAAGGGATAAACCGGAGGATGGGCAGCAGCGTCCTCCGCGAACTATCGGTATAACCGCGGTCGCCAACCCGCCTGCCAAGCGTGGCGACTAAGGCATTTTCCCCCCAAAAACAGCCTTGGGAGAGGCCTATGTCCAGCAGTGGACGTCTTTCGGCTGACATGATAATGATGATGTTTTATTCATCCTTGTCTAGATAGAGACAGGTTGTATGCTCTCTGCTGCCTGCATCCCTATCGATGAAGTAAGCAATAAGACCATGAAACACGAAGATTGCTAAAAGCCCTTCCCTTGCTTCTTGCTCGCTAATCCTGCCGTGAAGCAGCAGTGCTTGCACTGTTGTGTTTCGGCGTGGAGAGTAAGACAGCCGGTGAAATTACTGGCACTTGAGGTATCCCATCTTAGGCCTCTAGGTTGGCAACGCATCTGCAAATCCCCTGGTGTTGCAGATGTTTATGGGCGGTGGTGATCTCTTACCATCAGGAGACCCACTTGCTCGTTTTCCATCCAGTCGAATAAAAAAAAAGCTGTTAGTAAAATTGCAAAATAGAAGCACATTAGCCGACAGTTCTTCTCGATTGTTCGATGCATTTTCCCGCTGAAGTCGTGCCAACCTTCACGCGCGAACGAGGCAACCAGGCCGTGAAGCGAAAGCTGCAAGGGGCGCTTTCTCGTAGGGCTAGCTAGAGAACGGAACGCCATAGACAAGTTTTACTTTTTAATGGGATTGGGTAAAATGGCTTAAATGGCCAGTAGCGAGATTTGATTCTTTTGTGAAGTTTTTTTTTTGCTTGATCTTGTTGTTGCATGAATTGTTTTCTAACAGTTTCTAAAGATATTACAAAAGGGATATAAAAGTTATGAGTCATTGATAGACACGTTGGAGTATGTGAAGATATATAAGGGATCGTATAATCTAAATAACTTCATCATTATGTCATACACACTATATTATATATTATAGTTTATATCATTGGTTTCGCGTTTGGCAATCCTTACTAATATACGTAAATACAATAATATCGTACTAATATCCGGAAGTAACCAGATGAAAAGACGCGGGTAGGCCTCCCATTAGGTTAACTGACAACGTCACGACAGTTGTGGGTAACCGGTGGATGCAAGTGGCGAATATAAAAGAGTTTCATTTAAGCTTAGGTGATGGAAATCTGAGCATGTGTAAAAATTAAAAAAAGATTGAAAAAAATCATAATTATGTATTAACTAAAATCACATTTTATTCCATAATGTGATGTTTTAGTCACTTGTTTCACAAAATATCAATTTACTACGTAATGGCGGGAACGATTCGAATAAAAGTAACGGTCAAATATTACATGACAATGACAGCTCAGAATAAAAAATAATAATAAAAAGTTTATGTAAACATCCAGTTCTAAGAACTTTTAGATTCGCCCTAGTAAAAAAGCCCTTTGCGGCATATAATAGGTACTTGCAGGATATACGGTTTGATGAAAAAATACAAACATTGGAACATAGAACCTCCTCCTTTTTTGAAATCGGTTAAAAATAGGGCCTAGTAAAACTTATTTGTGGGGGGATGTTCTTAAAAGACCAGCGATTGTCAACGTCGGTGACGCTGAAAGCCACTTTTCATTAGTCATAGTGACGACTACAACAATTATGCATCATTATAGGCAAGGCACATGCGCAATACTACGGTCTGATTCAATATATTATACTACCGTTTGTATGTCCCATGCTGGCTTTTACTATTTCTGTTATTAGTTGTAAGTCTGGAAGGTGTTCGACTCATTCTACACGTCACACATTATTATTTGTCGACTCATCATTGAATGAGGTATAAAAAGAGATAGCTTGTTGTGTTTCTCGTTGGATTCTTAACAACAGAGTTTTTTTTTCCGAACCAGTGGTAGATTTTTTACATTCGTAAGTGCTTGTGCCTAAATTGAATAAAAATATTTTGAATTTATCTGCCTTCAAATTTTTTTATGATCATTCCATTCCAATCCATTTGAAAATGATGAAAAATTTGTGTCTCTACGTGATTACCTACTGAATTTGAAAGAAAGTCTTAAGTAATAAAAATGACAGCTCTACATAATGGTTATATCCAATTATTTTCAGTTTTTCATTTGATCTAGTTCCAAAAGTCATACAAGTTTGTTGTGGCATTCATCTACCTAAGTACTTATATCTTTACTTCTATATCTATCTATATCTGTACGATTATAATAAGGAGATTTTCTTTTTGAGTGTTTGTTCGTATGTGAGAGAGTAATCTCTGGAATGATTGAAGTTGATTTGAGTTTTAAAAAAAATGTATACATAGAAAGCTAACACTTCTACCCTACAAAAGTTTCCTTAAGACGTACGCGAAGTTTCGGGCAACATAAAACTAGTTTAGCATTTTCATAACGATACCAGCTCCAGATACTTAATTATTTAAAAACAAAAATGAAAAGATAAAGTCTTAAGTTTGATCTTTTCAGGGCATCTGCTTGAAACTAAAGATCGTATAGTGCCCTTTATTCTCCTCACTGCTCAACACAGACTATGCAACAGAAATCGCAGCAGTGTGCGTGAATAGCGGACCTTTCTCTCAAGTTCTGGGTCACGTTTAGTTTATGCAATCTCGGCTGGTTGTGTTGGCACTACGCTGTTTACACAGTTTACACCTTACCCGTATGACTAATGGTAGCTTTCTTTTGGGCAATGACCTGATGAGCAATCAATTTGCAACTTTTTTCCTGTAATACGTTTGTATATCTAATATATAATATCTAGTACTACTACTATGACTAATATTAGTCACATAAAATGGAGATAAAGCTATTTGCATGGAATATTTAGAAGTATGCATGTAGTCTACCAAGTAGCCAGGTGATTTACCATTTTTTGACAGTTCCTGCAACAGAGTAAAAACATAATAAAGCTGATTGTCTTTTGTAGGTCCCAACCTTGACGCTGGTAAAGTGAAGCCATTTATTATAAAAAAAGCCATTGTCACATAAACCTATGTACAACTGCCAGTGTCATTAAACCTCAAGGTGGTAAATAAATTCATCGTCGTCAATACGTATCTCATAATAATGTAGTGTTCGAGTATGTAGTTATACAATATTTTCTTTTGTAAAATATTCTACCTATACCAATCTACTTAGTATATCCATGCCTTGTCCGGTTTTAGAATAGGATGGACTCAACTCCGCCCCTGGGTGTCTTAAAGGTCGCCAATGGGATACCTACCTATATTGTGACTGTGGGCAACAGCGCTCTTTAAACTCCAACTACAAACTTCAGACTCCGGCACTGCAGTGTGGAAAGCAAGGACAAGCGACTTAGAAGAACTTCTTATAGAAAACCTACCTGGAAGTAGCCTATCAGTCTCTCTAAGGGCCGGCAACGTACCTGTGATACCCCTCGTGTTGGCAGGTGTCCATGCTTCCCATTAAGTGACCGCATCCTCGTTTTCCCCTCTTGTATAGGTAAGGTATATATAAAAAGAGGAGGAAACAATCCGGATTGTTTGATAAAAGTCTCTACTATTAATATAAACAGTTTTTTATCTTTTAAATAATCAAAAATAAGTTATGTCTGTTCTTGATTTACGCCATAACTTTTTTCGATAAAAAAAAACAAACTTCCTCTTAAATAATTACAGCAATCGATTCCGAACACGAATAAAGCGTTTTTACGAAACATCAATAGTTTTATAATTACCTGTTCCGCTTAACAGGACAGTCAACGAATTAACATTATGTTTGTTCCCATTTCACCTAGTAAAACACCTTTCTTTACCCACACACGCACCCACAAAGTATGACACTGTCATTCATATACAGCTTCAATCTGTGTGAGTCGTATCCCTACAGCTATTACCGTGGTATGCGTGTTCACAGACGGTATAAGCGTGCGTTAGTGTGCGTTGAATCATCGCTAGTGGGGATAGCTAAGGATGCTCCTGATTGGTGGGTGGTTAGCTTATGAGTGTGTGCGTGTTGCGTATACGCACGCAATGGCAACGCAAACGGAGTTGCGGAAAACTATGTAAAAGTTAGTTGATATTACATGAGCGGGAAAAAGGAGGAAGTTCAAAGTAATGCACTACACATGTAAGTGATATAGGTAAGTACTAGTACGTAGGAGAAAAAATGGTTATATTTTATTGCGTTGGTGGATATTGTGAATTCTGACTATTTTAATACTAATAAATAATTCTCTTTCCTGTTAGGGAAAGATCCCTTTCAGGGATAATTTCGCCTTATTCTTTCTGTTTTGTTGTTTTCTTTTTGTATTATTTTTGTGTTTATGTACAATAAAGTATTTACATACATACATACAATTGACATGACACCAATTGACCTATAACTTGGTTTGGATAGGTATTTTATGTATATACAAGAATTGCTCGTTTAAAGGTATTAGATGGATAGATTATAAAAAAAAACTTTTAAAATCTTCTTTTGATAAATACAGTCAAAACAGAATCACGACCTACCAGTGTGCCACCCTTGTGCAATATACGTCACATTGACATTCCATACATCTGCCAAAGAAATTATAGCGAAATTTATTATGAAAACCCACCCTGGTACGCGATTCAGTTCAAGCTTTCAAGAAAAGAGCGTACTCCTATCTAAAAGG
Organism: Choristoneura fumiferana; assembly: GCF_025370935.1. Classification (NCBI taxonomy): domain Eukaryota; kingdom Metazoa; phylum Arthropoda; class Insecta; order Lepidoptera; family Tortricidae; genus Choristoneura; species Choristoneura fumiferana. Next base: position 8,781,990 of record NC_133490.1, on the reverse strand, counting down.
CCGGCAACGCATTTGTGACTCTTCTGGTGCTGCAGGTGTCCATGGACGACGGTAATCGCTTACCATCAGGCGATCCGTTTGCTCGTTTGCCCCTTATTCCATAAAAAAAGTTTCGTCGACTGTACATAACGTCATAAATTAAGAACGTAGTAAGTAAGTTAAGTATTACACTGTTTTTCTGCGCGTAATGAAGTATCTTAACTCTTGATTATTTTTAAAACGGTAAATTAGGCCATTGGTTGTAAGCAGTGGAGAAAATAACTTTATTTGGCCTGTTGAATGTTCCTTAAAAGTTAATAAAAATCAAAAATAACACTGGATAAATTATACGTTGTAACCATTTGACACATATAATTTTTCCTCTCTACATTCCTCGGAACACCGGTAGTATTCCATCAATATTGTGTAAACAAAATTATTCCATTATTATGAACTTGTGGTCACACGTTCGTTGGATTATGTATAAAAGGAAAATACATTCAAGTTGTGTAATTAATTACTGCTAAAAATCAAGTAAACTGTAAACACCTGCTCCTTTCTTCCACAGGTCGTCCAGAAGTAGGCGGGGTCTCCACCCTTACGTTGTCAGTATTCCCAAAATCCGCACAAAGCGTTTTCGCTCTTCCTTCATCAACCGCACAGCAAAAGAGTGGAATTCCCTGCCTGCGACTGTGTTTCCTGAACACTACAATTTGGCCGCCTTCAAGTAGGGTGAATGAGCATTTACTAGGCAAGCGTGCTCCATCGTGGCCTCATCCTCGCTTTCCATCAGGCGTGATTGTGGCCAAACGCAAGCCTATACTGTATAAAAAAAAAACAAAGAGGGCTACCGTTTTTGCGCTCACCAGGTTGGCGCATGGCGCCACTGTATACGAAGGTCCTTCCTGAAGTATAGTGGTTAGTTTGTTATTACGGGTGCGAAAACAAAAGTTACATTTAAATCTTATTTAATGCCTTAAAAGCGTACATACCATAAAAATATCGAGCATGTCAGTGTTGCGTAGCCCCGTTTTGTTTAGAAAAAAGGGAGGACAAAGGTTTCCGAAAGACAAAGCTGTCTCAAAACACATACGTTCATTGCCCCGTAACGCATATTTGCCATAATTAATTTCAGGGTTTGCAAACGGGACGAGTCCTCAAATGGAGACCACGGACGGGAAAACGTAGTGTAGGGCGTCCTGAGGCACGGAGGACGGACGACCTTAAGAGGGCCTGAAGACAGAGTGTTGTGGCGCGCCATGGAAGAGGCCTATGTCCAGCAGTGGACTGCTGTAGGCTGATGATAATGGACGATGATGATTGCAAATTATTCACAAAATTATTCTAATTATACCTAAATAAATTCGCGCAGCTCACCCAAAAACAGTGATCTTTGACATTTCGGAGACCTCTCGCTACACTAGCGCCTCTAGCGGCAAATTCGTACGCGATAGCCCTCATTGCCCTTGTTTGGGCGACCGAGTTATGTCCGGAGTTTTTTTTTCCGTTATTTTTTTTGAAGATACGTATTTAAATAAGCTTCAAAGCTGACTATAATAATACAAATTTTAACAAAAAAACCGACTTCAAAGAATTATAATTCGTATTATAATATAATTTATTTTTTATTTTTGTACAATAAAATATATTTACAGGTGTACAATACTTGCAGGTGGTAGGACCTAGTGCAAGGTCCGCCCGGATTGCTACCACCATCTTGCTCGCTCATCCTGCCATGAAACAGCAGTGCTTGCACTGTTATGTTTCGGCGTGGAGAGTAAGACAGCCGGTGAAATTACTGGCACGTGAGGTATCCCATATTAGGCCTCTAGGTTGGCAACGCATCTGCAACCCCCCTGGTGTTGCAGGTGTCTATGGGCGGTGGTGATCTCTTATCATCAGGAGACCCACTTGCTCGTTTGCCATCCAGTTGAATAAAAATAAATAAATAATAAAGTTAAACTTACGTAGGTACACATACATTTCACTAGCAGGTACAGTCGAGTTCAGAAACTTGTGAGCAGAAATTTTATCAAAAATATCTGAACACGACTCTTGTTAACGGCGTAGAAGCGTGTTCAGATATTTTCGATCAAATTTTTGCTCACAAGTTTATGAACTCGATTGTACCGTAATTTAGTAAAAGTTCTATGAACGCACAAAAAACTTGTGTGTATCAACAGGAGAGGCGGAAAAATGGCGGTACCTATCGGTTAACCTTAACGGCAGAGACCTTAGGTTAGAGAAATTCTCATAAAATCGAATTAAGTAGGTATGGATAAACGACATTTATTACGTATTTTACTATATCTCCGTTCGTATAACCCACATAATAACGACATTAAGTTATTTCACCTATTACTGGCCGGATCTAGTACTATGGCAGATATATCGTGCGCAGTCGCAGCACACAGTAGAAGAACAGTAAGGGTGAATAATAATACATGTTTTTTGACATAAAGTTACATTGATAATAGTTATAACATGAGATGTAGGGTGATTAGTCTAAAATAAATAATAAAATAAATAAATAAATAACTATCATGGGACAATTCACACCAATTGACCTAGTCCCAAAGAAAGCTCAGCAAAGCTTGTGTTATGGGTAGCAACGGATAAATATAATTATATAGATATAGATACTTACTTAAATACATATTAAACATCCAAGACCCGAGAACAAACATTCGTATTATTCATACAAATATCTGCCCCGGCCGGGAATCGAACCCGGGACCTCAAGCTTCGTAGTTAGGTTCTCTAATCACTTGGCCATCCGGTCGTCAAATAAAATATACGACACCCTGGTGTCAAAACTAGGTTGGACCTCATAAAATCAAAGACAAATAATTAATTAATTTGAGATAGTCCTACTAACACCTTTAATATTATATCTAAACGTGCTGTTGCCCACGAAATCGTCTGCAGTTTTCCGGGATAGAAACTATCCTAAGTCCTTGTCAGGGTTATAAAAAAATCGTATGAACATACGAAATTTCATCTGATTCGGTTCAGCGGTTTAAGCGTGAAAAGCTTAGGTAACAGACAGTTAGATATGTAGACAAATAAACAGTTACTTTTGTGTTTAAAAATATTAGTGACTGACTCTACCTGATTTCGAGACTATATGCAGCTTTTACAATTAAAATATAACTTCTCTTATGTAGTGAGTGTGTGAGTGGGATAGAAAGAGAGAGAAAGCGTTTATCTATATTTTCTTTACTGAAATAGCATGTTGACGTACTGTTGTTGAGTAGGCTCGCAGCGTCGCGGCTGCAGACTGCAGTGAAAGCTGCATCGGTCTAGTGCAGCTAGCATTTACGTGCGCCGCACATTTTGATACTTTACTATTTTATTAAAAGCCTCTAAAATTTTATTAACACACAATATATACAATAATTAAGAAATAGAAAGAAAGAAAAATATAACTAAAACTTACTTAGTCTAACCCTAAAAATCTAAATTTACAAGTAAATATCACCCAAGTCGCTACTATTGGGCAGGGTGCCCATAAGGCTGGCTGCGTTTCCTCGTTGTATGGAAAAAAAAACTAGACTTTACATTGTGATTAGATCGTGATTTAGAGATTTTATCCTAATCCCGGCTCGCACCTCTGAGTTTTTCGAAATTCATGTGCGGAATTACATTTGAAATTACCACGAGTTTTGCGGTGAAGGAAAACATCGTGAGGAAACCTGCATAAACCTGCAAAGCAATTCAATGGTGCGTGTGAAATTCCCAATCCGCACTGGACCCGCGTGGGAACTATGGCCCAAGCCCTCTTGTTCTGAGAGGAGGCCTGTGCCCAGCAGTGGGACGTATATAGGCTGGGATGATGATCCTAATCCCCTGGGAATATCGGGATAAAAAGTTGTGTTCTCGGGTCTTGGGTGTTTAATATGTATTTAAGTGTGTATCTAATCTATATCTATATAATAATATTTATCCGTTGCTTAGTACCCATAACACAAGCTTTCTAAGCTTACTTTGGGACTAGGTCAATTGGTGTGAATTGTCCCGTGATATTTATTTATTTTATTTTATTTATTTAAAAAGTAGCCTTTGTGTTATTTCAGACGTCCAGCTATCTACATACCAATTTTCATCCAAATTTGTTCAGCCGTTTTAGTGTGAAGGTGTAATAAAATTTCCCGAGGGAATTCTAAAAAATGACACCGTGATTTTTATAAACGTTGCAATAAAAACAGCTGTGGAAAATTGTATGACCTAAGCCCAGCAGTGGTGAATTCAAGATTCTATCCTTATTCCGTTTGAACATCGGGATAAGAAGTAGTCAATGTGTTATATTTCTAAGATCCAGCTACGTGCATACCAAATTTTGTCCAAGTCGTTCAGTCGTTTTACTGTGATTTGTTACAAACATATACGCATGCGCAACTGACACAAACTTTCGTATTTATAAAATATGTCACAAGGAACCTCCGCTGCTCTTATCAAGTTTTTTTTTCATGAGTGCGGCAAATACCCTCCCTGTAGGCCTTGAAAGAAAGAAAGAAAAAGTTTATTCGGCAAACTTGTAGGTAGCATACATCAGGTACATATAACTTAATGTTTAATTAAGGTCAACTTAAAGCTAGCCAAAAGGGCTGGCAGCTCAGCAATGCTGAGGTACGGAACCACAGCGCTGATTTTCAGCTGCAGCCTAATAAAAAGATGAAAAAAAAAGAAAAATCCTTGTGCTACGAGATGCAAAATTCGAACTTCATGTCTTGCCGTCCCGCTGACGCTAATATTATTTAATACGAGAGTGAGAGGGACGGTACGATACGAACTTCGATTTTCGAATTTCGTAGTAGACCATAGTTTCGTAGTAGTTCGTAGGTAGACCGAGTGTCACCCACAAACTTGTCAATATATAGTGGCGATAGGTTTTTTCTCGACCAACATTAGTTCGTTCAAGTATCAAAATCAAAACGGCTCAAACGTTGACCAACATTTGATAGCTACCGGGAGATCAAAAAGTAGGGAAAGTAGCCATCGAGCTGTGGCCCGTTAGCCCTTGAAGGGTAATTACGGGCTGTCCACCAGTTAAGAGGATTGTGGAGTTCAGGTTTGTCGTACCTAATGGTTTCTATTCCTTAACCTCGTGCCGCAGAATGTACGGATGTACCAGCCAAATATGTGGACCCTAAAGTTGATAATCGTTTGCAGTGCATGTCATACTCGTAAAATAAACAATAAGTAATGCCAAAGACGTGTCTGTCAACTTGAAAGTTCGACTTTAGCGACATATGCATTTGATAGGAACTTGTTTGAATTTTGATAGAAACACTTATTTGGCTGGTGGTACTTACTGATGGTACCCGTGACCTGGTGATATCTACTGATATCTGCGCTTATGCAACATGTTCGTGTTCATGCGGTTCCTCCACCTCTTCACTGTGGGAGCGCGCATGGGTCACGGGAACCCATCTGTCGCCACCACCACACTATACTGACGCGTTCCGAACTCAACCAGTGTTCATTTTCAGAGCTCCAAACACTTGGCCTAAGACAAAAGACTCGCAATGATGCCTTGCCACCTGTTATTTTTAATTTTTATTTCATGCTCATTTTCTTCTTTGTTCTTAAAGTTGTTGCTAGCATATTTTTGATAGTGTCAAAATTATGCTTGCAACAATGCAGCCTCACCCGGCTCTAGAGTAAAATTATTACGCCGTGGGACGGGCGCAGGCTGAAAAATCAGCGCTGCAAGTCTCCTATGCTCGCAGCTTATGCTGAGCCTGAGCCCATTGCCACCTGCTTATGTGTTTTATTTTATTTTTTTTTGTAACCTGTCTTATTTTCAGTGGCAATAAATGATTTTAATTATTCATCATTCCCAGCCTATAAAATATACGTCCCCACTGCTGGGCACAGGCCTCCTCTCAGAACAAGAGGGCTTGGGCCATAGTTCCACGCGGGACCAGGGCGGATTGGGAACTTCGCACGCACCATTAAATCGCTTCGCAGGTTTTGTAGTTGGTGGTTCTTATTTTAATGAACCCACCAGAGTCACAACCACTTCGGCCACATGTATTGACAACATTTGGTTAACTTGTAAGTATTTAGAAAAAGCTGTTATCAGCGGAGTACGATCGGATCACAAAGCTCAAACAGTGAAGTTACCTCGGGCTAGGGGCGGTGTTAATCAAACCATAGAAATTAGGCCGTTGAACAAACAAAGACTTGACGACGGTCTCAAAAACAAACATCGGCGCAAAAAGTAAACAATTTAAAAGTAAATACTAAAAATCAAACGAAAAATTTCAAGATATTGTTAAATACTGTATGCGAGGAATACGATAAAACGTGTAGTAAAAAACGTATTAATATAGGAAACAAACTATCATTCAATGAATGGGCTACACCCGGAATACGTAGGAGTAGGGACGTCTTATATATGATCTTTATGATAAGAAATCGTGTACCACTGATGAACGTTTCCACCAGTATGTTCAGGGATTATTCAAAAATTATTTCAAAATTATATGTATAAAAGCAAAAGCAAGCCCATGTAAATAATAATTAAGTCTCTCTGATGATAAAATTAAAACAGTTTGGAAAATTATAAATAATGAAACCGGTCGACGTAAGAAACGCGGAGTCTCTATATCATTAAAGATTAACAACGTATTAGAAAACGGACGCGGTTAAAGTAGCTAACGAGTTTAATACCTACTTCTCTAAAAATCCCATCGAAACGACAAAATGTCTCGCGTCTTCCTCAAAGTTAGCTTGAATCGCTCTTAAAACCAAAATGTATCTATTCAAACTAACTTAAGTAATTTTAAATTCACGCATGTCTTCTCCCTGTGACATCATTAAGACTTTTAGATTATTGAAAGTAAAAAAAGGAAAGACTTGTGGGGCGTCTCAGTTAAGGTTCTACATTCCATTTTAGATGTCGTTGCTCCAACTTTAGCATTTATATTTAATAGCTGTATAGATGAAGGCGTATTTCCAGATTTGATGAAATATAGTAAAGTAGTTCCTATTTTTTAAATCAGGTGATAAAGATAATCCCTCTGATTATCGTCCTGTGTCCATCCTATCAGCGTTTAGCAAAATATTCGAAAAAATAATGCTGACGCAGCAAATGATCTCGCATTTTAATACCCATAATCATGCATCCACAGCAGTTCGGATTCACAAAAGGCAGGTCTACTACAGACGCGGGTCATAGTTTAGTTAAATTCATATTGAAAGCTTGGGAGGAATCATATGACGCTATAGGTGTATTCTGCGACCTTTTCGAAAAGCTTTTGATTGTGTGGATCATGATACTTTAATTTGTAAGTTAAATTTTTATGGCATTCGTGGCCTCCCCTTTAGAACTCATTAAATCTTACCTCACACAAAGAAAGCCAAAAGGTAGCGATTAACGGAACGGTATCGGAGGGATCTGTGGTCGAAATGGGAGTGCCTCAAGGATCCATTCTTGCCCCATTCCTGTATCTTATTTATGTAAATGACCTTACTTATATGGTAAGCCAAAAGTCGGGTATAGTTATGTTGCTGACGACACGTCTTTACTGTTCAAGGTTAGTAGAAAAGATACCGACTTCATTGAGCCAATGAAACCCTGTCCGTGATATCCGCATGGTTTGCTGCCAATAATTTTGTTACTAAATCCTAAGAAAACTAAATGTATTAAATTCTCTCGTTGATAAATTCATCTAGCTCGAATATTCAGTTTCTAATATAAAGTTAAATGGTTCAAACTATTGAA
>NC_133490.1:8759946-8774269 GCF_025370935.1 Choristoneura fumiferana | reverse complement strand
TGTTTATCGCTATCCCGCGGGAACTATGCAATTTTCCGGGATAACAACTATCCTATGCCCTTCTCCGGGACTAACTATACTAAACTAAACTACTACTATACTAAATTTAATCGGTACAGCGGTTTAGACATGATGAGGTAAAACAGACTTACAAGCTTTCGCATTTATAATATTAGCGGGATAAATAATTCTGAGGCCCACCAGGTATCTGCTTTTGACCCACTTGTGCTCATTCACAGTTTGAGAAGCGCCGCTCTAGTTCTTGCGGTTGTAATTTGCAGGCTGGCGCATGCAGGATGTCATTTCCGTGGCCAATTCCCTGCAGCTGATTAGGGCTCTAGAGGTGGAGCAGATTGAACCCTATCTAACCAATTGTATAGTCAAGGTAACTGAATCAAGTACTCCCAGGGTGAAACATTTTCCTAATCAATTTCGCTATGACTTCTTTAGCAGATGTATAGGATGTCAAAATGCCATTACGTTTGACTGTACCATGGATCAAAAAGACAAATAAAGAGTCATCATAGTCTGTTCTTAGGCTGCGTGCTCAAAGTGTGACAAACGGAAAACTATTATTGTCGTTTCGCTCATCGGTCTGTCACAGGGCTCTATCTCGAGAACACATAAAGTGTAAATCAACACCAAATAATAAAAATTAAATTAAATTAATAAATTAAGGAGCACAAGAATCAAATTATTTTACTTTTATTTTAAAAGTTTAATTGCTTTCCCTAATATCAACTCACATTTCACCGGTTTTTTATTATAGTTGATATGCTGTAAATTTACTTCTACTATAATTCCGAGTTTGAAGTCTGTTCGGCTAACCGTTACAAACGAAACGTTAGAACGAAAACAAAAAAATAACGAATTAGTATAATTTAAATAAAAAGGTCCCATAGATACAAGAACGGCATCTCTGGTTTTGATAAATGTCATTTTTGCCGCTAATGGTTGATTAGAAATGTCGAACATCCCCTCACTAATCGAGATTCACTTGCAGTCCATCTTCATCTCCCATAAACTGATATCTTCCAGAACTAGCAAAATTGCACCTTAACATGAATTGAACCAGGGTTTAGAATGACTTCACTTTAGGCGATGGAATTATCACTGTTTTTAAGCCCTTGAGGTGGTATTTTTATTTGAATGATACCAAATGAAAGTTATCTAAAAAAGAAACCAGATCATAAACTTATATGCGAATGTGAGTGTCAGGGTTCACGTTTGACTCTATATTGACTTATTTTATGACACTATATACCTACAACGTGAAATACAATTAATGAACCAAAAGAATTTCCTTGCTCACCCGCAACCTTACGACACCATGCTACCAGTTGTGTTACTCTGAAGATGAGCTCTGGTTGAGTTCGAAATGCGTCAGTGTGGTGTGGTGGTGGTGATAGATGGGTTTGTGTGATTTGTGTGTGTTCTTACAGTGTGGAGGTGGAGGAACTGCATGAACACGTATATTTTGCATAGGGTAAGGTTGCGGGTGAGCAAGGAAATTATTTTAGTTCATTGATATGGACCTCCGCAAAGTAATGCCTGATTCAATAAATACAATATTTTTTTAATTTGAATTTGAAAGGTTGTTGACTTAAAGATAGGTAAAGGATAGGCTAGGCCTTAGATAATGGCTAGGGCGCCATTTCTAGTCCTTTTACTATTCCCGTGGCAACCATTACATGCACGCCGTCAGTGTCAGTCGGCATTTGACTGCATTTGCATAATCCCGGCACGAGGTGCGCAATGACACCCGTCGGGGCATGCGGCTGGCGGACCATGACTGGCCAGGGAGGCGCCGCCTCATCTACAGCCGGAAACGAGCGTCTGTTGACAGTTTTAGACTGCCCGCCCGTTTAGTATCAGAATATTTTGGGTATGGCCGAAACTTGGAAACGCCGACAAGCTCAAGCCTATTAAAATGGTTAAATATCATTTACACGTCGCAAGCACGTCGTGTGAAATCATCCCATGACATTTATTATTATTTTATTTTCAGTTATTTAGGCTAATAATATTTCCACAATAATACAGGTCCAACTAAAAAAAAGGTATATAAAATTTAATAAGCTAAAACTATAATAAATCTAAAAATGGACCCTGTGGCATGGTACCAAAGATGCTGGCAGCATTTACCCGCTGGATCGCAAGACTGATGCGTTGAGCGAGGAAACTGCCAGCTCTTCTTTCTCCTCTGGTATCTCTGAGTCTCTTTGATAGATCTTTGAAGAGACTCAGAGTGCCAAGGCCCCACGGACCAAGGGTCTCGACGCCGAAAGGTACAAAATCATATTTGGCACCGAGGCCACTGTATTTTCCTGCTTTGGCAGTTTCTGCCATTTCTGCTGCTGCTGCTGCCCTTATTGATGTTTGGTGGAGATGAGACGGGGCCAGTGTGTCAACACAAGTTGCATCCCACACTAGCACACGTCCCGTACTCCACGGAATCAGAGACATTCCGTCCGGTCTCTTGCCGTCATTTCTAGATATGCCAGATTCAGTTAATTAATTAACATCTTGTTTAGTTGCCTAATGTCCATTTGAGTCTCGTACGAAGCGGACGACATAAACAAACTTTTGCAACTAATAATGATAGGCAAAGTGGCAGGAAAAAACGCAGCGGGTCGTAGCTCCGCGTAGGTCGGAGGTCGGGCGCCGCGGAGCGTTTTAGACTGGCAGAAGACCGAATCAGATGCGGAGCTGACTACCAACCTTCACTAGTTGGAGAGGCACTTGGCTTGAAGACTTGAGTACTTCTCGCCAGCCCATCGCTTAAAACTCTATAAGGCGCAGGTTAGGCCACACATGGAGTACTGTTCTCATCTCTGGGCTGGGGCACCCAAGTACCAAATTCTTCCCACCGCATCCAACGTAGAGCTGCTCGATTTGTCGATAATCAGGCGCTCTTTGGCCTACTCGATCCTTTGGCTTTGCGGAGGGATGTGGCGTCTCTCTGCATATTATACCGTATCTGTCATGGGGAGTGTTCTGATGAACTTTTCGAATTGCTGCCTGCGGCTAAATTCAACTACCGCACTTCGAGAAATCGTCTGTCTTTCCATCACCATCTTGATGATTGGCAGTCCAGTACCGTGCGTTTTAAGTGAAACTTCTTTCCTCGCACGACGAAGATATGGAATCAATCAGCTTACTGCGGCAACATTCCCGGAGCGTTACAACTTAGGGATCTTTAAAAAACGAGCCTTCCAATTCCTAAAAGGGTCGGCAACGCACCTGTGATTCCCCTCGTGTTGCGGGTGTTGCTCTCCATCAGGTGACCCGTCTGCTCGTTGGCCCTCTCTTATATAAAAAAAGAGATACCTGGGTTAGTTCACCCTGAAACGCAGCGTTTTCACCCCCAGTGATAACGCTTTCCTACCTGGGCACAGCAATCTTCCGTATATGATATAGCTTGCTATCTTGATATGCACACGGTCACGGAGCAGCGGGCGACACGCGGCGATGGACAGCGTGCTGAATCAACTATGCATTGCGGCTCTGACACTTGTTCAATGGAACATGACGTTGGAATGGAATGATAGCTCGATGTTGTGCAGTCAATCAATTTAGTTTACAGGTTCTCTCTCTATAGGATACCGACGTAGTTTGAATTTCTTCTTCAACCAGATAAGGTTCGGGTTTGTTCCGGTCAGGGTAGATATTATATACCTAGAGATGTAATGATGGTTAACACATTCACCAAAAATGTAACTAAGTATATGTTTTTAAGCAATTTAGAGTAATTTATCCGCTTTTATAAAAAAAAATATAATAATTATTTAGGTGTAAGTAATTTACAAATAGCTAATCTTATTTTATTTAGTTTTTCTTTAGATACGTAATTTGACATTGGTTTTCCTAAGTTAAATCAATGTTAATTGTCATTTTTAATTGAATTGAATTTATTTAATTTTTCATTAATCTTGTGTGTATCATTCTTGCTTATTGTACTATTTAATGTTATTGTTAAGGTATTGTTATCCTGTTGGACGCCTTTGCCAATGCTGTAAGTTCTCAGGAGCATTTTTAGGGTTCCGGAGCCAAAATGGCGAAAATGGAACCCTTATAGTTTTGCCATGTTTGTCTGTCTGTCCGTCCAGGGCTTTGCTCGGGGACCATCAATGCTAGAAAGCTGTTATTTTGCACGGATATATTTATATAAACTATGCTGACAAAATAGTACAATAAAAAAATTATAAATATGTTTTTAGGGTACCTCCCGTAGACGTAAAGTGGGGTGATTTTTTTTTCTCATCCTACCCTATAGTGTGGGGTATCGTTGGATAGTTATTTTAAAACCATTAGGGGTTTGCTGAGACGATTATTCGAGTCAGTGATTTTTTTGCGGAAAATTCAACTTTAAAGTGCAAATTTTCTTAAAATCTAAACCGGTGTGGAAAAATAAAAAAAAATTAGGATGGTAGTAAGTATATCAAACTTACAAGGAAAACTATAACGGCTAAGTTTGCTTGAAAATTATTAGTAGTTTAAGAGTAAATAGCAGCCTTAGGTATATACCTAAACTTGGAAGATTCCGTATAAAATACGAAATCCTTAGAAAAATATTACTTAATTTTTTTGTAATGGCTACGGAATCCTATTTCGGGCGTGTCCGACACGCTTTTGGCAGGTTTTAATATATTAATAAATAAATAATACTTTGCCGTCGTATTTTTCACATTTATCTCTATTTTTTATCTAATTTTGTGATAAAAATGTATTTTTTAATCTATCTATCATAACTTTATTCGAGCAATTTGTTTGTAATTACTTACTACTTCCCTACTAATATTATAAATGCGAAAGTAACTCTGGCTGTCTGTCTGTCTGTCTGTCTGTCTGTTACCCTTTCACGTCGAAACCACTGAACCGATTTTGATGAAATTTGGTATATAGTAGTTTGAACCCCAAGGATCAACATAGGATACCTTTTATTCCGGTAGAGGGCGCCACCGCGCGATAACCTAGATCCGCTCAGACGTAGTCGCGGGCATAAGCTAGTTGTATATATACAGATAAAACAAACCTCTTCACATTCACATACTTAATACCAGAAAGGATTCACTCTCGGCAGCCCCTCGTTCGATTGCGGTCGTCTGGGCGCGGCGTGCGGTTGGTGTGGACGCGTCATTATTGCATCGGCGAATTCCAATAATCATTATTGTGCATAACTCCGTGAATGGAATGTTTTAATTACATGCAGTATCTGATCTGATATCGCAAAATTACAACTTTAGGCACACTAACAATAAGTTTTTGTTAATTTTATTTTTAATGGATGAATTTGCTGACTGCACTTTTTAACACCGGACTCAAAAAGAGGGGTGTCATTATTGACCCAATGTCTGTGTGTATGCCTGTCTGTGGCAACGTAGCTCTCAAACGGATGCAGATGATCCAATTTCGATGTTGTATTTTACCTGAAAGCGAGTTCCCTTGTCATGGTTCTTAGCTGTGTCTGATTAAAATCGGTTTAGCCGTTTTTGAGACATTGAACTTTACGGCACTTACGGTTATATGCTGACTGTACTTTTTCTATGCCCTTTTTACGATGACAAACTATTTTCATACCAAATGTCACCACGGTTGAGTACTTTAAGTATTAAACAAACAAACATAGAACTATTAACTAAAGCCCTTAACTATGTATTTTTTTTGCAATTCACCCAGTTAGGGATAAGGTCTCTATACAAATACGGCATTTCATCATCAAAATCGCCACTTTAATCCATGAATAAAGATGGCGTGAATAATTCTAAGTGCGTTCGGCTGTCGTCGGCTCTGTTCGGAACAATTCGGGATGACAACTGATCCGAACGGTTGAGTGAATGAATAACATTAACACTTTACATGTGAGTGAGTTAAACTGGACGTTGGGAGTGCGAAAATTTGTATACATAGTTCGAGGATGAGAGGCGTTTATACCTGCTGAGCTGGCAACGTCGCATTTTTGTTGGCTTTTCTCGATTCATCATCATCATCATGTCAGCCGAAAGACGTCCACTGCTGGACATAGGCCTCCCCCAAGGCTCTCCACTCAGACCGGTCTTGTGCTTTCCGCATCCACCGCGATCCCGCGATCTTAACCAAGTCGTCGCTCCATCTTGTTGGAGGCCTACCGACAGCTCGTCTCCCGGTCCGCGGACGCCATTCGAGAACCTTCTGGCCCCATCGGCCATCCGTCCTGCGAGCAATGTGCCCCGCCCACTGCCACTTTAGTTTCGCAATTCTTCGGGCTATGTCGGTAACCTTAGTTCTACTGCGGATATCATCATTTCTAATTCTATCCCGCAGAGAAACCCCGAGCTTAGCCCTCTCCATAGCCCTCTGAGTGACTTCTCGATTATTCCCACATTATTCCATAAAAATTTAATGAAAATTAAAATTGTGGTCTGATAGAATTGTTCTTTACTAATATATAAGCTAATGTGTCTACTCCAATAATTATTCGTGATAGACTTTTATATTCTTTAAGAAAGAACAAATGTTTATTAACGGTTTTTGAGGAAAATAAAAGTTTATTTATCACGCATAATTTTTTTTTTTTTTTTTTTTTTTATTCGACTGGATGCCAAACGAGCAAGTGGGTCACCTGATGGTAAGAGATTACCACCGCCCATAGACACCTGCAACACCAGGGGATTGCAGATGCGTTGCCAACCTAGAGGCCTAAGATGGGATACCTCAGGCCAGTAATTTCACCGGCTGTCTTACTCTCCACGCCGAAACACAACAATGCAAGCACTGCTATTTCACGGCAGGATTAGCGAGTAAAATGGTGGTAGCAATCCGGCCGGACCTTGCACAGGTCCTACCACCTGCATAATTATTGGAGTAGACACATTAACATAAACGAGTATATTAAGAAGTGTTCTATCAGACCGCACATTTTTAATTTTCATTATATTTTTATGGAATAATCTAGATAAACTAACAAAAATGCAACGTTGCCAGCTTAGCAGGTGTAAACGCTACTGTGCGAAAATTGGTACAGTTAGAGAATAATATTATTTACTTATTCATCATCATCTCAGCCGTAGGACGTCCACTGTTTTACATAGGCCTCCCCCATAGACCTCTAGTTGCTTTGGTTGGAAGCGCATCGTGAACCCGCGGCTTTAACCAGACCACCCGTCCATCTCGTTGGTGGACGTCCTACGCTGCTCTCGCCGATCCGCGGTCTCCATTCGAGAACTTTTCGGCCCCAACTGCCATCAGTTCTCCGTGCTATATGACCTGCCCAATTGCCCATAGCCATTTCAATTTTCAAAGACCTACTTACTTACCCATGTTACTTGGCCATGACAGTTATCCTCGTTCTTTCACTTGCACCCTGAAGATATAGGACAGACATGTTGATGAGTCCCGGCTCGCACTTATGAGTTTTTTGAAAGTATGATGGGCAAAATGTATGGTCCAGCCCAATCACCAATAGAATTAGAATGTATGTTTAGTTATGAATGTATGAAGGCTGGGAGAAAAACGGTCAAGCGTGAGTCGGATATTCATCCCAGCCTATATACGTCCCACTGCTGGGCACAGGCCTCCTCTGAGAACAAGAGGGCTTGGGCCATAGTACCCACGCGGGCCCAGTGCGGGTTGGGAACTTCACACGCACCATTGAATTGCTTCTCAGGTTAGTGCAGGTTTCCTCACGATGTTTTCCTTCACCGCAAAGCTCGTGGTAAACTTCAAATGTAATTCCGCACATGAATTTCGAAAAACTCAGAGGTGCGAGCCGGGGTTTGAACCCACGATTCTCTGCTTGAGAGGCGATAGGTCAAACCACTAGGCCACCACGGCTTCATGAGTCGGATATATATACGGAATTTAGCATTGCAACGCATGCGGGGCACAGCTGGTGTAGTAATAAACGTTGTGTGTGTGTGTCTGTGTCTGTGTGAAGTTTGTCCCCGTATAAGAAAATGAAGCTTATGTCACTCACTAGCTTTCACGTGATATACATGAGATTTGTATTAGTTATATGGGCCAATATGCCCAGTATTCTTTATGTGCGAACTTACCTACATTCAAAATTTACGAGCTTTCCATTCCATTACACCACGAGCCTTACGACGAAGGAAATCATCGCGAGGACCTGAACAAACCTGCGACCTGTGTGTGAAGTTCCCAATCCGGACTGGGCCCGCGTGGGAACTACGGTCCAAGCCGTTTCCTTCTGAGAGGAGACCTGTGCTCAGCTGTGCACGTATATAGGCTGGGATGGGATGATGATTGCCTGACCAGCTTAGCGAGTGTTGGTATACACCACGTAGCGTAGTCACAACTTACCCTCATTTTCCTGTTCATCCACATCAGCATTCAAGTCGGTGCCTTCATTACAAGTTCCACTACTTGCGGGCCAGTTACCCTACTTGCTACTTGTTACTGAACTTGTCCGTAACTCCACCTGTTAGTTGGCCGGGTAATTTTGTTTTTAAATTCAACTACATGATGGTGAAAGTAGGGTTATATAAATGAAAATTTAAAAGTTTGTGGTCTGGGCGAATTCTACGTTAGTCAAAGGTTTTTGGTCGTTTTTTAGGGTTCCGTACCGCAAAAGAAAAAGCTGAACCCTTATAGGAGCACTTTGTTCTCTGTCTGTCCATCTGTTTGTCTGACAGTCAGTCTATTAATATCAAATACAAATCTATTTACTCAAGAAGGCGCGCCCCTCCACAGCTAATTATCAATGTGCACGAGTGAACCACGTAAGTACTTACACGTTGTCTTAGTTTTAGTGCGCGTGACTGACGGTACGCATGCAACTGAGGACACGTTCGAGCTATGCACACATAGATTTGTCGTACGGATATGTTTAACTACAATTATAATATGTGTAGGGGCGCGCCTTCGTGAGTAAAAAGATCTGTACTCAAGTCTACTACCGTTGAAATAGTGAACAATTCACACTTCTAAGTCAACGCAATCAAAAGGTATTAAAAAGGATGTTTCCATACAAATTGTCATAACCGAAAAACCATAAGGGTACTTTACATTGTTCCAGAAACTTGAAATTTGGTACAGTCAAGGGCAAAGATATCGACACGGCCCAAGTTGCATAAATATACGGCCTTAATGTTAATTATAATTACCATAACATAAGTCTGAAAATTATTTTTTTTCATTGCTGTCTGTTTCTGATATAAACAGACAGTCATAAAACCATCCCAAATACCTTCGCACTGCCTAGATCTTGTTTAGGAGAGGGGCTCTGCTAACACTGGATAATCATAAATACATACAAATTTGTACAGAACCCTCGATGTGCGAATCCGACTTGCACTTGGTCGTTTTTAACCCCCGCCATAATAAGAGAAGCGTTCTAAGTTTGTCTGTCTATCACAACATCGTAGCTCTCAAACGGATGCACCGATTTCGATACAGTTTTTACGTGAAATCATTGCGATGATTCTGAGCTGTTTATTAAATAAAAATCAATTGCCGTTTTTGAGATACCGTAAGGTCGGGGTACTTCAGCCCTTGGGATTAACTCGGTTCTGAGGCTGTATTGCCTAACGCTTCTGCAGGGCTACTACGAAACTCGAAGTTCGTGTCGTGCGATCCCTCTGACACTTATACTATTTAATACGAGAGCGAGAGGGACGGTACGATACGAACTTCGAGTTTCGAGTTTCGTAGTAGCCCTGCAGATCGCGATTGCGAGCATCAGAAACGTTAAGCAATTCGGCTTCTGGTTTTATTATTGCTTTGAGAATTATGCTCTTTGCCATGTGGTTGGTGTTAATTGAAAGATCACGTTGTTATGTTTTTATTTTACTTACCTATTTATGCCGTTTTTGAGTGAACTTTGAAATAACAATGTTTTTTTTATTCTACTGGATGGCAAACGAGCAAGTGAGTCTCCTGATGGTAAGAGATCACCACCTCCCATAGACACCTGCAACACCAGGAGATTGCAGATGCATTGCCAACCTAGAGGCCTAAGATGGGATACCTCCAGTAATTTCACCGGCTGTCTTACTCTCCACGCCGAAAACAACAGTGCAAGATGATGGGAGTATTTCAACTTTTCTAATTCTGGTTTGAGCTTTTAAGATACTGTCAAGTGCCAGTAATTTCACCGGCTGTCTTACTCTCCACGCCGAAACACAAGAGTGCAAGATGATGGGAGTATTTCAACTTTTCTAATTCTGGTTTGAGCTTTTAAGATACTGAATGCATTAAATATAGGTACAACCATCCACCCACAGCTTCAATAACCCTAAACTCAGAAAATCTACCGACTGGAGTTGATATTTCTTACCTCATTTAGATAAAGCCCTTTCATTATTTCCGAAATGAGCCCCGAAGTGGGCGCAAATTATCTACAAGCAGACGCCTCGTTTCTCTTTCTAGCTTGGTAAGTTTTCAGTGGTGTGAGGGGGAAGGTGTATTTTGGAGGCGATCGTTGAGATTGCCCCGTTAGCAGTAATCGTCGCCGCAGTAAGTAATGCGGCTGATGCCCATGTTATAAAGCAAGATGAATGTCGGGTTCACTAGGCTTGTATACATTCGAACTATTTATTTCGTAAGATATAGGTATAATGTAGGCCAAATGGGAGGTATTGTTCAAATTGAAGCATAGCGAGCTGTTGAATGGCGTAAGTAATGTGAGATATATTTAGCAACAATCGTAACATAATTTATTAAATAATTATGTTTTATATTAATTCTATTAGTGATATCGTTCTGTTGACATTTTCCACAGTTGAAGCGGATGGCCAAGTGGTTAGAGAACCTGACTACGAAGCTTGAGGTCCCGGGTTCGATTCCCGGCCGGGGCAGATATTTGTATGAATAATACGAATGTTTGTTCTCGGGTCTTGGATGTTTAATATGTATTTAAGTATGTATTTACCTACACAAGTATGTTTATTCGTTGCCTAGTATCCATAGTACAAGCTTTGCTTAGTTTGGGACTACGTCAATAGGTGAAAAGCGGTGAAAATGTGCGCGCTGGGAGCGAGGGCTTTATCCGATTGTCATCATCCCAGCCTATATACGTCCCACTGCTGGGCACAGGCCTCCTCTCAGAACAAGAAGGCTTGGGCCATAGTTCCCACACGGGCCCAGTGCGGAATTGGAACTTCACACGCACCATTGAATTGCTTCGCAGGTTTGTGCAGGTTTCCTCACGATGTTTTCCTTCACCGCAAAGCTCGTGGTGAATTTCAAATGTAACGTATGTATGTAATGTATGAATGAATGAATGAATGAATGAAAAAGTATTTATTTGACATTATTTTTTCATAGGTTTTTATACATAGCCCTACAAAACTGTTAACACAGTTTGTCTGCAGGATACAGTCTCTATAAAATAATGTACTGTAAAATTTATTCTTACATAAACTGTTATAATTATGTATGTGTTTTATCCGATTGTATGAAATATAAAAAATGATTATTTTTATAAAACTTAATATAAGTAGGTATATACAGAAGGGCACTGGGAGCTATTCCCGCTAACGGTGTTCTTTGTTATATCTCTTTCAATATGCCAATCCTAATTGGCGCAGTAATACAGACAGGTAGCAGGCGGTCACGTAGTGCCGACGTATCTCGCGAACGTGCTAGCACAATAGACTTATTGTCTACTATAGTAGTCCGCTTAGAAGTTAGCCCTAACACCTGTCATCCTGGTACTAAATACGGGTAACACTATTTACCGGACGTACAATACCGACATGGAAATACTGACATGATATTTTATGACATGTCCATAGAAACTCTTGTCAGTTTCAGACCAGTTTGTATGGGCGTGTAAGGGTAATATCGGGTCGGTATTTCCATGACGGTATTGTCCGTGCCGGTAAATAGTGTTACCCCTAAACACGTCAATGTTTTTTGACGTATACAGTATGGGAGTGACACATCATGTCGGATTGACTTCTTAACGGCGTACTACAGCTTTGACACGCGGCTCCTCTCATGTAAACCACGTGGGACTGTACAGTCAGTACAAAATTTTCAAAAAAAAATTTAAATAGAAAAGAATTTAAAGAGAGAAGATTTTTTTTTTATTTCGGGGTAATCGTTGAAAAGTAACTCTATGTGCTAGTGTCGCTGCTTAAGTGACTAAATAAGAAACAAACAAGCTGGGATATGTGGTGCATAGGAGAAATTATGTCTGTACTCCTGTCCAGTGTTGGTGTAGCGGTATAGCACGCATCACGGAATGCTGAGGACCTGCGTTGTTTCAGTATGTATTTTAGTAACAAAATTTGGAGTAGAAATAAAAAATACAAAAAGACTCCAAAACAAATCTTAACTCTATGTGTTATTCCAGATGTCTTAATATCTAAGTACATAAATAATATCAACCCCAAACATAATATTAATCACAAACTTTCGCATTTCTAGTGCTAATAGGATTAGGATAGGAAAGGTACAGTCGCCACCAGATGTTTCAGAGCTGCCAAGGTGATCAAAAATATAGATACATGAACTCTTATACCTTAATAATGGCTTAGACAACCGGATGGCCAAGTGGTTACAGAACCTGGCTACGAAACTTGAGGTCCCGGGTTCGATTCCCGGCCGGGGCAGATATTTGTATGAATAATACAAATGTTTGTTCTTGGGGCTTGGATTTATAATAATATACGTATTTATTAAGTATGTTATCTATACCGGGTGTGGAATGAGCAAATAATTAAAACATAGATCATACTCGTCAAACTGAACTACATTAGTTCAGCGACTTTTAAAAATATTTTTTATTAACTACACTTTTAAGTTTATTCGATGACGTACATTGATAGTAGTATTTAATTTGTACGAATAAAGAAAATTCAAACCCCCTTATTCATAAAACTTAACAAGCCTATGTTAGCTAACAAATGCTTTGTCCCTTTCTAACAAATACAAATGTCGAAGTGACAGATAAGGACAAACGAATTTTAGCGGCATTTTAACTAAAATAGGTTTGATTGTCGTTTATGAATAAGGGGGAAAGACTCCATTATTTTTAAAATTAGCTGAACTATTGTTCAGTTTGACGAGGACGATCTGCGTTTTAATTTTTGGCTCGTATTACAGGCCACACCCGGAATAAGTATATGTGTATCCGTTGTCTAATATCCATAGTATAAGCTTTGCTTAGTTTGGGTCTAGGTCAGTTGGTGTCAATTGTCCCATGATATTTATTTATTTATTTAATAGAATGAAAGAAAGAAAGAAATATGTATTTGGTTCCATCAGTACTAAGTCTTGGGGGGGGGGGGTCGTGTTAGGGGTCTTATTAGACTAAAACTAACAATAAAAACAAGAAGCATAGTAGTAGAGTGTTATGTGCCTATATTTTTGACCACCTTGGCCGCTCCCAAATATTTAGGCCGACTGTACTACAACTTGCGAAGTGTAAACTAATATTTTTTCAGTTCCTTTTTTATATTCATAATATTGACACACATATAAATCGTGCGGCAACTATGTATGGAACTATTTACTGACAAGTTATGTATAAACATTTGTATACAGTAATAGTATGTCGTCAGAATATCAGGCGAAGACTTAAGCCAGTTGTGAACCTTACCCTATATAAAGCTTACTGGATAAGACATTATCCAACCTGCACTATAATTAATACGAAGTAAATACATTTCAAAAAGCCGTGGGAGACGGTTATTAGATCAATTCACCGAAATAGTTTTTTCGTATCCACTATTTTTCCCAAATACTTCTTTACCGTTTTGGTTATTTTCACAGTAGCATTTTTTCCCAATTTGACTCGACACAGAAACAGTGTCGACGAAGTTCCGCTGGCGCGGAGCTTCTACTCCTGTGTGCTTTTGGCTTTTCGGGCCGATGTAAACTTAATATAAGCGGTGATGAATGAGAATATAGTGAGTAGTTTTACCTCGCAAGATGTGCTGGTTGCATTACATCAAATGTGGTGAGACGGTAGTCCTCTGATAAAGGGTAGAGCCCCCTAATTATACTGCAGTGAGCTAATATGTTGTGTCCAAGGGTGATCCCCTACTTATACTATGGACGGGCTAATGATCCTAAGGGTAGTTCCCTACTTGTACTGTGATGATTTATAAGCTAAACCTATATTATTATTTTACTATTTTGATATACACAATATAATTTATACGTAGTTAGCTATTTATCTAGAACATAATAATATAATTGTACCTACTAACAGTGTAACTTTAATAATTTAATTATTAAACCATATACTTATTTGTAAACTAAAATTTGTATGTCACATAGTGACAAAACATGTGAAACTCTCTTTCTTTCATACCACAAAATATGTACCATGTTTTTATGCAAATATATGATTTATGACCTAATTATCTTTGTC
>NC_133490.1:8716116-8747428 GCF_025370935.1 Choristoneura fumiferana | reverse complement strand
TTTTTCCTGTAATACGTTTGTATATCTAATATATAATATCTAGTACTACTACTATGACTAATATTAGTCACATAAAATGGAGATAAAGCTATTTGCATGGAATATTTAGAAGTATGCATGTAGTCTACCCAGTAGCCAGGTGATTTAAATTTTTTGACAGTTCCTGCAACAGAGTAAAAACATAATAAAGCTGATTGTCTTTTGTAGGTCCCAACCTTGACGCTGGTAAAGTGAAGCCATTTATTATAAAAAAAGCCATTGTCACATAAACCTATGTACAACTGCCAGTGTCATTAAACCTCAAGGTGGTAAATAAATTCATCGTCGTCAATACATATCTCATAATAATGTAGTGTTCGAGTATGTAGTTATACAATATTTTCTTTTGTAAAATATTCTACCTATACCCATCTACTTAGTATATCCATGCCTTGTCCGGTTTTAGAATAGGATGGACTCAACTCCGCCCCTGGGTGTCTTAAAGGTCGCCAATGGGATACCTACCTATATTGTGACTGTGGGCAACAGCGCTCTTTAAACTCCAACTACAAACTTCAGACTCCGGCACTGCAGTGTGGAAAGCAAGGACAAGCGACTTAGAAGAACTTCTTATAGAAAACCTACCTGGAAGTAGCCTATCAGTCTCTCTAAGGGCCGGCAACGTACCTGTGATACCCCTCGTGTTGGCAGGTGTCCATGCTTCCCATTAAGTGACCGCATCCTCGTTTTCCCCTCTTGTATAAGGTATATATAAAAAGAGGAGGAAACAATCCGGATTGTTGATAAAAGTCTCTACTATTAATATAAACAGTTTTTTATCTTTTAAATAATCAAAAATAAGTTATATCTGTTCTTGATTTACGCCATAACTTTTTTCGATAAAAAAAAACAAACTTCCTCTTAAATAATTACAGCAATCGATTCCGAACACGAATAAAGCGTTTTTACGAAACATCAATAGTTTTATAATTACCTGTTCCGCTTAACAGGACAGTCAACGAATTAACATTATGTTTGTTCCCATTTCACCTAGTAAAACACCTTTCTTTACCCACACACGCACCCACAAAGTATGACACTGTCATTCATATACAGCTTCAATCTGTGTGAGTCGTATCCCTACAGCTATTACCGTGGTATGCGTGTTCACAGACGGTATAAGCGTGCGTTAGTGTGCGTTGAATCATCGCTAGTGGGGATAGCTAAGGATGCTCCTGATTGGTGGGTGGTTAGCTTATGAGTGTGTGCGTGTTGCGTATACGCACGCAATGGCAACGCAAACGGAGTTGCGGAAAACTATGTAAAAGTTAGTTGATATTACATGAGCGGGAAAAAGGAGGAAGTTCAAAGTAATGCACTACACATGTAAGTGATATAGGTAAGTACTAGTGTCTTTAATTATTGTTACGTAGGAGAAAAATAGTTATATTTTATTGCGTTGGTGGATATTGTGAATCTAGACTATTTTAATACTAATAAATAATTCTCTTTCCTGTTAGGGAAAGATCCCTTTTAGGGATAATTTCGCCTTATTCTTTCTTTGTTGTTTTCTTTTTGTATTATTTTTGTGATTTATGTACAATAAAGTATTTACATACATACATACATGCAGTTGACATGACACCAATTGACCTATGACTTGGTTTGGATAGGTATTTTATGTATATAAAAGAATTGCTCGTTTAAAGGTATTAGATGGATAGATTATAAAAAAAACTTTTAAAATCTTCTTTTGATAAATACAGTCAAAACAGAATCACGACCTACCAGTGTGCCACCCTTGTGCAATATACGTCACATTGACATTTCCATACATCTGCCAAAGAAATTATAGCGAAATTTATTATGAAAACCCACCCTGGTACGCGATTCAGTTCAAGCTTTCAAGAAAAGAGCGTACTCCTATCTAAAAGGCCGGCAACGCACTTGTGGCTCTTCTGGTGCTGCAGGTGTCCATGGACGACGGTAATCGCTTACCATCAGGCGATCAGTTTGATCGTTTGCCCCTTAATCCATAAAAAAGTTTCGACGACTGTACATAACGTCATAAATTAAGAACGTAGGTATTACCCTGTTTTTCTGCGCGTAATGAAGTATCTTAACTCTTGATTATTTTTTAAACGGTAAATTAGGCCATTTGTTGTAAGCAGTGGAGAAAATAACTTTATTTGGCCTGTTGAATGTTCCTTAAAAGTTAATAAAAATCAAAAATAACACTGGATAAATTATACGTTGTAACCATTTGACACATATAATTTTTCCTCTCTACATTCCTCGGAACACCGGTAGTATTCCATCAATATTGTGTAAACAAATTATTCCATTATTATGAACTTGTGGTCACACGTTCGTTGGATTATGTATAAAAGGAAAATACATTCAAGTTGTGTAATTAATTACTGCTAAAAATCAAGTAAACTGTAAACACCTGCTCCTTTCTTCCACAGGTCGTCCAGAAGTTAGGCGGGGTCTCCACCCTTACGTTGTCAGTATTCCCAAAATCCGCACAAAGCGTTTTCGCTCTTCCTTCATCAACCGCACAGCAAAAGAGTGGAATTCCCTGCCTGCGACTGTGTTTCCTGAACACTACAATTTGGCCGCCTTCAAGTCTAGGGTGAATGAGCTTTTACTAGGCATGCTTGCTCCATCGTAGGCCTCATCCTCGCTTTCCATCAGGCGTGATTGTGGCCAAACGCAAGCCTATACTGTATAAAAAAAACAAAGAGGGCTACCGTTTTTGCGCTCACCAGGTTGGCGCATGGCGCCACTGTATACGAAGGTCCTTCCTGAAGTATAGTGGTTAGTTTGTTATTACGGGTGCGAAAACAAAAGATACATTTAAATCTTATTTAATGCCTTAAAAGCGTACATACCATAAAAATATCGAGCATGTCAGTGTTGCGTAGCCCCGTTTTGTTTAGAAAAAAGGGAGGACAAAGGTTTCCGAAAGACAAAGCTGTCTCAAAACACATACGTTCATTGCCCCGTAACGCATATTTGCCATAATTAATTTCAGGGTTTGCAAACGGGACGAGTCCTCGAATGGAGGCCACGGACGGGAAAACGTAGTGTAGGGCGTCCTGAGGCACGGAGGAAGGACGACCTTAAGAGGGCCTGAAGACAGAGTGTTGTGGCGCGCCATGGAAGAGGCCTATGTCCAGCAGTGGACTGCTGTAGGCTGATGATAATGGACGATGATGATTGCAAATTATTCACAAAATTATTCTAATTATACCTAAATAAATTCGCGCAGCTCACCCAAAACAGTGATCTTTGACATTTCGGAGTCCTCTCGCTACACTAGCGCCTCTAGCGGCAAATTCGTACGCGATAGCCCTCATTGCCCTTGTTTGGGCGACCGAGTTATGTCCGGAGTTTTTTTTTCCGTTATTTTTTTTTGAAGATACGTATTTAAATAAGCTTCAAAGCTGATATAATTTTTTACAAAAAACCGACTTCAAAGAATTATAATTCGTATTATTAAATTTAATTTTTGTTTATATTTACAGGTGTACAATATGATAATAGTGCTATTGCTAACCAAAAACAGCCTTGCACTGTTATGTTTCGGCGTGGAGAGTAAGACAGCCGGTGAAATTACTACGTGAGGTATCCCATCTTAGGCCTCTAGGTTGGCAACGCATCTGCAACCCCCTGGTGTTGCAGGTGTCTATGGGCGGTGGTGATCTCTTATCATCAGGAGACCCACTTGCTCGTTTGCCATCCAGTTGAATAAAAATAAATAAATAATAAAGTTAAACTTACGTAGGCACACATACATTTCACTAGCAGGTACAGTCGAGTTCAGAAACTTGTGAGCAGCAATTTTATCAAAAATATCTGAACACGACTCTTGTTAACGGCGTAGAAGCGTGTTCAGATATTTTCGATCAAATTTTTGCTCACAAGTTTATGAACTCGATTGTACCGTAATTTAGTAAAAGTTCTATGAAAGCACAAAAAACTTGTGTGTATTAACAGGAGAGGCGGAAAAATGGCGATATCGGTTAACTTTAACGGCAGAGACCTTAGGTTAGAGAAATTCTCATAAAATCGAATTAAGTAGGTATGGATAAACGACATTTATTACGTATTTTACTATATCTCCGTTCGAATAATCCACATAATAACGACATTAAGTTATTTCACCTATTACTGGCCGGATCTAGTACTATGGCAGATATATCGTGCGCAGTCGCAGCACACAGTAGAAGAACAGTAAGGGTGAATAATAATACATGTTTATTGACATAAAGTTACATTAATAATAGTTATAACATGAGATGTAGGGTGATTAGTCTAAAATAAATAAATAAATAACTATCACGGGACAATTCACACCAATTGACCTAGTCCCAAAGAAAGCTCAGCAAAGCTTGTGTTATGGGTTGCAACGGATAAATATAATTATATAGATATAGATACTTACTTGAATACATATTAAACATCCAAGACCCGAGAACAAACATTCGTATTATTCATACAAATATCTGCCCCGGCCGGGAATCGAACCCGGGACCTCAAGCTCGTAGTTAGGTTCTCTAATCACTTGGCCATCCGGTCGTCAAATAAAATATACGACACCCTGGTGTCAAAACTAGGTTGGACCTCATAAAATCAAAGAAAAATAATTAATTAATTTGGGATAGTCTTACTAACACCTTGAATATTATATCTAAACATGCTGTTGCCCACGAAATCGTCTGCAGTTTTCCGGGATAGAAACTATCCTAAGTCCTTGTCAGGGTTATAAAAAAATCGTATGAACATACGAAATTTCATCTGATTCGGTTCAGCGGTTTAAGCGTGAAAAGCTTACATAACAGACAGTTAGATATGTAGACAAATAAACAGTTACTTTTGTGTTTAAAATATTAGTGACTGACATCTACCTGATTTCGAGACTATATGCAGCTTTTACAATTAAAATATAACTTCTCTTATGTAGTGAGTGTGTGAGTGGGATAGAAAGAGAGAGAAAGCGTTTATCTATATTTTCTTTACTGAAATAGCATGTTGACGTACTGTTGTTGAGTAGGCTCGCAGCGTCGCGGCTGCAGACTGCAGTGAAAGCTGCATCGGTCTAGTGCAGCTAGCATTTACGTGCGCCGCACATTTTGATACTTTACTATTTTATTAAAAGCCTCTAAAATTTTATTAACACACAATATATACAATAATTAAGAAATAGAAAGAAAGAAAAATATAACTAAGTAAAACTTACTTAGTCTAACCCTAAAAATCTAAATTTACAAGTAAATATCACCCAAGTCGCTACTATTGGGCAGGGTGCCCATAAGGCTGGCTGCGTTTCCTCGTTGTATGGCAAAAAAAAATAGACTTTACATTTTATCCTAATCCCGGCTCGCACCTCTGAGTTTTTCGAAATTCATGTGCGGAATTACATTTGAAATTACCACGAGTTTTGCGGTGAAGGAAAACATCGTGAGGCAACCTGCATAAACCTGCAAAGCAATTCAATGGTGCGTGTGAAATTCCCAATCCGCACTGGACCCGCGTGGGAACTATGGCCCAAGCCCTCTTGTTCTGAGAGGAGGCCTGTGCCCAGCAGTGGGACGTATATAGGCTGGGATGATGATCCTAATCCCCTGGGAATATCGGGATAAAAAGTTGTGTTCTCGGGTCTTGGGTGTTTAATATGTATTTAAGTGTGTATCTAATCTATATCTATATAATAATATTTATCCGTTGCTTAGTACCCATAACACAAGCTTTCTAAGCTTACTTTGGGACTAGGTCAATTGGTGTGAATTGTCCCGTGATATTTATTTATTTTATTTATTTAAAAAGTAGCCTTTGTGTTATTTCAGACGTCCAGCTATCTACATACCAATTTTCATCCAAATTTGTTCAGCCGTTTTAGTGTGAAGGTGTAATAAAATTTCCCGAGGGAATTCTAAAAAATGACACCGTGATTTTCATAAACGTTGCAAAAAAAACAGCTGTGGAAAATTGTATGACCTAAGCCCAGCAGTGGTGAATTCAAGATTCTATCCTTATTCCGTTTGAACATCGGGATAAGAAGTAGTCAATGTGTTATATTTCTAAGATCCAGCTACGTGCATACCAAATTTTGTCCAAAGTCGTTCAGTCGTTTTACTGTGATTTGGTTACAAACATATACGCATGCAACTGACACAAACTTTCGTATTTATAAATTATGTCACAAGGAACCTCCGCTGCTCTTATCAAGTTTTTTTTTCATGAGTGCGGCAAATACCCTCCCTGTAGGCCTTGAAAGAAAGAAAGAAAAAGTTTATTCGGCAAACTTGTAGGTAGCATACATCAGGTACATATAACTTAATGTTTAATTAAGGTCAACTTAAAGCTAGCCAAAAGGGCTGGCAGCTCAGCAATGCTGAGGTACGGAACCACAGCGCTGATTTTCAGCTGCAGCCAAATAAAAAGATGAAAAAAAAGAAAAATCCTTGTGCTACGAGATGCAAAATTCGAACTTCATGTCTTGCCGCCCCGCTGACGCTTACATTATTTAATACGAGAGTGAGAGGGACGGTACGATACGAACTTCGATTTTCGAATTTCGTAGTAGACCATAGTTTCGTAGTAGTTCGTAGGTAGACCGAGTGTCACCCACAAACTTGTCAATATATAGTGGGATAGGTTTTTCTCGACCAACATTAATTCGTTCAAGTATCAAAACGGCTCAAACGTTGACCAACATTTGATAGCTACCCGGAGATCAAAAAGTAGGGAAAGTAGCCATCGAGCTGTGGCCCGTTAGCCCTTGAAGGGTAATTACGGGCTGTCCACCAGTTAAGAGGATTGTGGAGTTCAGGTTTGTCGTACCTAATGGTTTCTATTCCTTAACCTCGTGCCGCAGAATGTACAGATGTACCAGCCAAATATGTGGTCTACTACCCTAAAGTTGATAATCGTTTGCATGTCATACTCGTAAAACAATAAGTAATGCCAAAAGACGTGTCTGTCAACTTGAAAGTTCGACTTTAGCGACATATGCATTTGATAGGAACTTGTTTGAATTTTGATAGAACACTTATTTGGCTGGTGGTACTTACTGATGGTACCCGTGACCTGGTGATATCTACTGATATCTGCGCTTATGCAACATGTTCGTGTTCATGCGGTTCCTCCACCTCTTCACTGTGGGAGCGCGCATGGGTCACGGGAACCCATCTGTCGCCACCACCACACTATACTGACGCGTTCCGAACTCAACCAGTGTTCATTTTCAGAGCTCCAAACACTTGGCCTAAGACAAAAGACTCGCAATGATGCCTTGCCACCTGTTATTTTTAATTTTATTTCATGCTCATTTTCTTTTTTGTTCTTAAAAGTTGTTGCTAGCATATTTTTGATAGTGTCAAAATTATGCTTGCAACAATGCAGCCTCACCCGGCTCTAGAGTAAAATTATTACGCCGTGGGACGGGCGCAGGCTGAAAAATCAGCGCTGCAAGTCTCCTATGCTCGCAGCTTATGCTGAGCCTGAGCCCATTGCCACCTGCTTATGTGTTTTATTTTATTTTTTGTAACCTGTCTTATTTTCAGTGGCAATAAATGATTTTATTATTCATCATCCCAGCCTATATACGTCCCACTGCTGGGCACAGGCCTCCTCTCAGAACAAGAGGGCTTGGGCCATAGTTCCACGCGGGCCCAGGGCGGATTGGGAACTTCGCACGCACCATTAAATCGCTTCGCAGGTTTGTAGTTGGTGGTTCTTATTTAATGAACCCACCAGAGTCACAACCACTTCGGCCACATGTATTGACAACATTTGGTTAACTTGTAAGTATTTAGAAAAAGCTGTTATCAGCGGAGTACGATCGGATCACAAAGCTCAAACAGTGAAGTTACCTCGGGCTAGGGGCGGTGTTAATCAAACCATAGAAATTAGGCCGTTGAACAAACAAAGACTTGACCGTCTCAAAACAAACATCGCGCAAAAAGTAAACAATTTAAAAGTAAATACTAAAAATCCAAACGAAAATTTCAAGATATTGTTAAATACTGTATGCGAGGAATACGATAAAACGTGTAGTAAAAAACGTATTAATATAGGAAACAAACTATCATTCAATGAATGGGCTACACCGGAATACGTAGGAGTAGGGACGTCTTATATGATCTTTATGATAAGAAATCGTGTACCACTGATGAACGTTTCCACCAGTATGTCAGGGATTATTCAAAATTATTCAAAATTATATGTAATAAAGCAAAAGCAGCCCATGTAACTAATAAAATTAAGTCCTCTGATGATAAAATTAAAACAGTTTGGAAAATTATAATAATGAAACCGGTCGACGTAAGAACGCGGAGTCCTCTATATCATTAAAGATTAACAACGTATTAGAAACGGACGCGGTTAAAGTAGCTAACGAGTTTAATACCTACTTCTCTAAAATCCCCATCGAAACGACAAAATGTCTCGCGTCTTCCTCAAAGTTAGCTGAATCGCTCTTAAAACAAAATGTATCTATTCCAAACTTAAGTAATTTTAAATTCACGCATGTCTCTCCCTGTGACATCATTAAGACTTTTAGATTATTGAAAGTAAAAAAAACGGAAGACTTGTGGGGCGTCTCAGTTAAGGTTCTACATTCCATTTTAGATGTCGTTGCTCCAACTTTAGCATTTATATTTAATAGCTGTATAGATGAAGGCGTATTTCCAGATTTGATGAAATATAGTAAAGTAGTTCCTATTTTTAAATCAGGTGATAAAGATAATCCCTCTGATTATCGTCCTGTGTCCATCCTATCAGCGTTTAGCAAAATATTCGAAAAAATAATGCTGACGCAAATGATCTCGCATTTTAATACCCATAAATCATGCATCCACAGCAGTTCGGATTCACAAAAGGCAGGTCTACTACAGACGCGGGTCATAGTTTAGTTAAATTCATATTGCAAGCTTGGGAGGAATCACATGACGCTATAGGTGTATTCTGCGACCTTTCGAAAGCTTTTGATTGTGTGGATCATGATACTTTAATTTGTAAGTTAAATTTTTATGGCATTCGTGGCCTCGCTTTAGAACTCATTAAATCTTACCTCACACAAAGAAAGCAAAAGGTAGCGATTAACGGAACGGTATCGGAGGGATCTGTGGTCGAAATGGGAGTGCCTCAAGGATCCATTCTTGCCCCATTCCTGTATCTTATTTATGTAAATGACCTTACTTATATGGTAAGCCAAAAGTCGGGTATAGTTATGTTTGCTGACGACACGTCTTTACTGTTCAAGGTTAGTAGAAAAGATACCGACTTCATTGAGCCCAATGAAACCCTGTCCGTGATATCCGCATGGTTTGCTGCCAATAATTTGTTACTAAATCCTAAGAAAACTAAATGTATTAAATTCTCGTTGATAAATTCATCTAGCTCGAATTCAGTTTCTAATATAAAGTTAAATGGTCAAACTATTGAATTTGTAAAATCAACAGTATTTTTAGGAATAACGCTCGATTCTAAACTACAGTGGGGACCTCACGTCACAGCAATCGCGGGTAGATTGAGCTCTGCTGCTTTTGCAGTTTGGAAAATACGGCAGCTAACCGATGTGGCGACGGCACGGTTGGTGTATTTTGCTTACTTTAATAGCATTATTTCGTACGGCCTTATTTTATGGGGATCTGCTGCAGACATTGAGTCAATTTTTATCTTACAAAAGAGAGCAATTAGAGCAATTTATAATTTGAAGACGCGTGAATCTTTAAGATCTTTTTTTAAGGAAACAGATATCCTAACCCTGCCGTCGCTTTATGTTTTTGAAATAATCATGTATGTTAGGAAGAACATATGTGATTTTCCCACTAACGTCGATAAGCCAAAGGCTACTAGAAACACAGGGAAGCTTAAAGTTCCATCTTACAGACTGGCTAAAACAAAAAGTCTTTTCTGGGAAATTGCATACGTTTTTATAATAAAATTCCAAAAAATATTATAAATGAAACGGATACAAAATTCAGATCTATTGTCAAGAAGACATTAATATCAAAGGCGTATTATAAAGTTAATGATTATATCATGGACAGGGATATTTGGAAATAATTCCGATCCGCATTAGCGATCCCTTCAAATAGCGAACCTACTGTGTTAAAAATAAAGTTGTGTTAAATACTTGTGATGTATACATATCATTTAATAATATTGTAAATCTGTTTTAAAAAAAAATATATATACCTCGTTGAGTTTCTTGCCGGATTCTTCTCAGCAGAGGTTTTTCCGAACCGGTGGTAGATTTTTTTTTTGACATTCATAAGTGCTTGTTATAGCCTAAATTGAATAAAGATATTTTGACTTTGACTTTGACTTTGACTTTGTACAGATTTCCTCACGATGTTTTCCTTCACCGCAAAGCTCAAAGATTTTATTATTATTAAGTATTATTATTTTACTTATGAATAAGCAAAAGAGACTGGGCTAGGGTAAGTTTAGTTTGGGGAGGCAGAAAATTTTGCGAGCGCCTGAGCGAGTGAAGCGAGGAAAAAAGTTTACGACTCTCTTCTATTTGGGCCGACCAGAGACCGTATTGTGAATTATGAAAATGACCAAAACTGAAAAACAACGATATTCAGGGGACTGAAATTTTCGGGGATGATGAAGGGGAGCGGGACTGAAATTATAATGTCGAAAGAGCTACTGTAAGGAAGCATATTTTGCAGAATGAAATTTAATAATTTTAAACCACACACACAAACATCACGCCTGTATTACCAAATAGGGTAGGCAGAGCACACGAAACGTTACCGGTACCGAATTTTAGGTTTTATGTTTGACAAAAACGGTACAATAGTGACAGGTTGCTAGCCTGTCGCCTGCGGTATACCTTAACCTATATCCTTAGTAGCCTCTTACGACATCCACGGAAGAAATGGAGATTCTAACCCAACACCACACGGGTCTTTGCCTAACGTTTCAGACGCTCGCGATCGCAATCAAATGACAGTTTTTGTATGAGAAACGAAACATGACATTTGATTGCGACCTCGAGCGTCAGCAGGGCTACTACGAAACTCGAAACTCGAAGTTCGTGTCGTGCGGTCCCTCAGACACTTATACTATTTAATACGAGAGCGAGAGGGACGGTACGATACGAATTTCGAGTTACGAGTTTCGTAGTAGCCCTGCAGGAACGTTAGGCAATCACGGCCTCAGGAAAGCGGTTGGTCCATGATGGCTTTCAGATATCTGACGGTAAACAAGAAAGGAATAATTGTAGGTACCATGGATATACAAATATTGAATTAAAAAGTTAGACATCCGAGAAATATATCAACCGCCAAAAAATAATTATGCGTATTAATGTTAGTTGTTTTCAAAGGCGCAATCATTTTTATGCTTTTTAACATAGACTACCCGTTTCTACCAAAAAGTACCTACAGATTATCCTTAAGGCTGATGAGTTGATGATACTAATTTCAATGTTGATTGCTACGATAACGTATGCTTCTGCATCTCTTAATAAATGGAGAACCGAATGTGTGTAGAGGCTAATTTAAAAAAGGTTCTACCAAAAATTAGACAGAAAAGTGGCCTAATCTGCCTAAACTTTGACCAACTTAAAAGTGAATTTACTGAAGCTGTTTTCGCCTCTTATTGTTTATGTTTATAGATAATTTGCCGTGGTAATCTAGAGCATCTAGTCTTACATTCATACGTGCTATGTGACATAAATAAAAATGAAAGGCACATCATATAAAAACTAAAATTCACCACACGTTTATTACACCTTTCCAATTAAAAAATAATTCACATAATATTACCCCACATAGTCCGTATAAATACCATTCCAAGCTCATCAACAAATAATTATCCCCGTTAATAGGACGGAAAGGCAACCTGTACTAAAGACCTAGAATAATCAGAGCTAACAACATCACCGACAATGTGCCCTAACGGTAAACGTTTCGAATCGGCGTAATCATTACCGCAAACTAGTGCAGCCAACACAATAAACGTAAAATAAAAGAACAATGGCAACTGGCTGATAAAAGCGGTTGAAAAAAAAGGCGGTGTTCCAAATTCAAATAATTTCCCACACGTAACGTTACGCGCGCGGCCATCGAGCGCAGGCCGTTATACGCGGCAGTGACCCACATTACACCTTGTACATTTTCGCTGTTATCTTGCAACTGGTTTGTGAAGTAACCTTAATGTAAATTTACAACAAACGATGTACATTACTCCTTTTTTACTAATTTTATTAGCACCAGCTTGTTTTAAGCAGCAACGGACAGGGTATGTGAGGAAAATTGAGTAGTAGAATAGAGTAGAAATGATTAGAATGTTAAGGCTTCGGAGCTTGCCGCGCTTTCTGATTTTGCCGAGAAATTATCTGTCGGCGCCATTTTCAAAGTCACGTCGCTACTTATCGGCGATTACGTAGGACGTATTGGCTATTTATTATGTTGCTTTGGATTGTGAATCGAGGTAAACCTGCGCTCAATCGTAGGAATGATTTAAACTTAGTAATTCTGTTGTGGGTAAGTTTTGAAAGCGTAAGAGAAAAACAAACTAGCCAAGTATGAGTCGGACTCGCGTACGGAGGGTTCCGTTCGAATTCGTAGGTATGAATACAGTGTTGTCAGAGTCCCTCTTCAAAGCAAACTGTACGTAATGTCTGGTCATTTCAGATGGTCACTGATGTTACAGATGTAAAAAATTAAGTTTTTTCAGACTTTTCTTAATGGTTGTGCTATAAACTTTTTAAACTCACTTTTTTGTCTGTCCCTGACTGAATGCTCCTCTCATCCACTCAAAGGTTGACTGGTAGAGAACTCTTAAAGGGAAAAGTTCGCCTTTGTTCATATATTTCATTGTTTGTCATCTGTGTTTGTTTACTTATTTTGTGCAATAAAGAGTTTACATACATACATACATAAAAGCTACTTTCACACCAGATTTCAAGTTTCTAAGACAACTGTAACTCCCTTAGGTTTTGCAACAGGGCGCAAACGTGTGAAGAAGCTACACTTCGTTCATTTTAGCATTAGAAAGAAGGTAAGCGACCTTGACGCGTCTTTTTGTTGAAAACCACTTTTGAAAAATAAGTCATAAATATATAGTAAAAGGACATAATATGGTGATTTATATTCTTTTGATTTCATAAGTGCCTACTCTACCTGAATAATACTTATGCTAACATAAACGAAGTAAGTATAGTAAATTTAACTGATGTCTGATTACATTGTAGTGTAAGATGTAAGTAAGCAAATGTATTCATACTAAGGCAGTCAGAGTAGGCAAATATGTACACATATATAACTGTATCAATAATTAACGGTAACGTATAAGCAGACTGATGAATATATTTGCCTTTTGATGAAAACTAAAATAGATATTCGAAGTAGAGCCGTAACTACTCCAAAGCAGGCTCATACATACTTTACCCAAAAGGTGTGCCTTCAATGGTGGCAAACGGAGACTTACCTATTAATGTCTCTACACTGTCCGTCCATTTGTATCTCAAGAAACATTATTATATTTATGACGGACAGTATATATTTTTTTTGTTATTTTACAGCTGAAATTTGTGTTCTTCTGAAGTCGCTACAACAGCAAATAATAAAATAAAATTTCTATTATATGTAATTGTTAAGATACAACTTTGTGACAGATGACCGGACAGTGTAATGTATAAAGTACTCTGTGAGGGTAGCAACAGAAAGAAGATTCCATTTATCACCCTTCGGGTACGGGACGCTAAAAAAAACAAAACGTCGATTCAAAACCCAAGAAGGCCGCAAAGGACTCTTTTATATGCACTTTTTTATTTGCCTCCTTCAACATCCTTGCCAAGAATTCGCGGAAAGCTTTTTTTATATATAAAGCAAGGGTTTATATAGAAACTGTTAAATAACAGCATCCATTGACATCATACAGTTAGCGCGTATTGAGCTCATACATGACTCATCATCAGGCGTTGCGCACAATGGTATAACAAGCCTACACATCCACCAATTTGGGCGCACGCGCACCGTTATATGTATGTAAGTATGTTTGTTTCTACATACCATTTGAATAAATCAAGCGTGTTTATAGTTGTTAAATATATGGTTGAACAGAGTTTATTGACTTGTTATCAATTAATTAGGATTGGAGTTGTATTTAATTAATTGTGTTTACCCGCGGTAAACTAAAGCGGAATTTAAGTTTTTTTTTAAATTACGTCTTAATTTACGTTGTATGGAGACATGTGTAAATTTTCAAGACAAAACTTAGCAGTTGAGATTTCAAATAGTATAGAATAAATTTATTTGATGTAAATAAGTATTTAGGTACCTACAGTCCTACACAAATCTCAATCTGAAATATAACAGTAGTTAACGGAACCCCAAAATGGATACAACTGCAAATGCCGATGTCTGAATTTTTTCAGTTATAGTTTTTATCCCAATAAATAAGTTATGTGTTATTCCCGAGAACCAGCTATCTAAATATTAAATTTTCTTTCACTCCGTTCAGCTGTTTTAGGACAAACACACGCACAATTGCATTTAGAATATTAGTAAGATTGCCGGCGAATTCAAAGGTGGCCAAAACATGTAATTAAAATAAGAAATGACTTTGCTCGACTTTGCTCGATTACTTAAGTACGTACTGTTACGCATACTATTGTACATACATACTATTCCGCCGACAATTGACTTTAAACCTTAAGATTTCTACAGAAGGAAATAAAATATTTTATTTATAGTTTTTTATTTTCCTTCATTTTTAACAAGTGAAAGTTGAACATGAAACTATCGTGAGACTCATCGTATTTAATGAAATAATTAGCCCGATCCCCGAAACATGTCGAGCTAATCTCGATTTAAGACGTGAGTCATCCGGGTTTATTTCATTAAATATAAGGAAAAGTTGATAATTATCAGATGGCCGCCTGTGCTACATGCACGAAACGAAGTTCTCTATTAACTCGAATGGTTTTCTAATTGGCTGCTTTACGAGAATCTTCTCGTGCCCTTTTCGAAACTTTCGTTCACGCGCCACGAGATGTCAGCACGATTCAAGCGAATTTTGTTTCGGAAATTCTTTTAGCTTCTGCTAATGACAGTAGTCAGCAGGGAAAGCTGTGTTATGAATGGAACTGTTTTAATAATTAATAATAATAATTCTATAAAATTACTGAAAAAATATAAAAAGTCATGGTTTACATCTGGGAAGTACAATTTCAAAAACAAATAAATAAATAATAAATATCATGGGACAGTTGACATCAAATAGACCTAATAACTAAGCAAAGCTATGGGTACTAGGTAACGGATAAACATACTTACTTGGATAAATACATACTTAAATACACATTAAAAGATCAAGACTCGAGAACAAGCATTCGCATTATTGAAATTCAAATTAAAATCATTTATTCAGTAAATAGGCCGCAATGGGCACTTTTACACGTAATTTTTTAAAGTAACAGCGCATTCGGAAAGACCATCATTGCCAAGAAGAATGCGCCGCAAGAAACTTGGCAGAAAGACATTTTTTCAAAATAAAATAATTACAAATAAAATGCTTAAAAACTACAGTATACAATACACATATGCCTTTGTACATATTGTCTATTGTCATCTGTGTTTGTTTGCTTATTTTGTACAATAAAGAGTTAACATACATACAATTAAAGAAAAAAATAAAATAATAACAATAGTAATAATACAGGGATGTATGGGGTCCCTTAGTTACAAAACTAAACACTATTATTATTAACTATTCACACAAATATCTGCCCCGACCGAAGATTGAACCCGGGACCTTAAGCTTCGCAGCCAGGTTCTCCAAACACTTGGCCATCCGGGTCTGAAAAACAAACATTAAAATATTTTTCAACACACTTGCTCGTAAACAGTGTCGTAACATGCAGGCTTACTTGGTTGCAAACCCCTGAATAAATCCCAAGGGCTTTTTTTGCGTTTAACGCCTAAGGGCGTAATGAATTGTTGTTGACCAGCATGCACACGCACCTCAGGCACATGCTGTGAATGGGCGGTAGGCTGCTGGCGCTGCCCCCGAGGTGCAATTTTGGTAAAATCATATTTTTTGTCTTACAAATATACAATAATGTGATGACGAGCATTGTATATCCAGCGGGTGGTATTTAAGCATCTCAGCCTTTGACTTCAGGCTTCTAATAGCCTCTCGTTCGTAATTCCTTATTTACCGCCCTTAAGACACAATCATACTGCTATTATACGGTACCCTCTCCACGCTTGTTCCACTCGCATTCGTTTGACGTTTTACTAACAGTCATCATGACATGTGAAGCTAGGGGTCACTAGCGTGCCAAACCATATTGCAGAAGGTTCCAGGCCGCGGCGAACTTGACCGCTACTTTCATCTGCGCCCGCGCAAGTATCACGCGGCCCCGAATCGCTCCAGTTTCGCGCACGATTCGGCCATTTCTCCGCGCTGTTACGTGTCAAACCGTTACTGACTGGAATAAACAAAGATGAATCTTAATTAGTTTACTACATGTAGGTATAAGCAGTAAACAATGGATGGATCCTATTAAATGATCCTGCACGTTTCCAGAAATTTAATTAAGGTTTGAAACTCTTTTTAACCCCCGACGCAAAAAGACGTGTTATAAGTTTGACCGCTACGTGTGTTTGCGTGTCTGTCTGCACCGTAGCTCTTAAACGGGTGGATCGATTTGAATGCGTTTTTTTATTTGAAAGCAGGTTTTTTAGCGACGGTTCTTAGACATGTTTCATCAAAATCGGTTTAGCCGTTTTTAAGATATTGAACTTTGTAGTGACGAAGTCGAGGCTTTTCCAACGTTTTGTGGGTTAGGATATGTATCAACGTACGTAGGTATTATTTATTTGGCAGATCTATAAAATGTTATTCGTCTTTGTCCCATTCGGTGTGGATAACCTTGGTCCGTGGGGTCCTAGCGCGTTATAACTTTTTAAAGAAATTTCGAAAAGGTTAGTAGACGTCACAGGTGACCGAAGAGCTAGCAGCTTCCTCGGACAAAGAATTAGCCTGGCTATTCAAAGAGGAAACGCTGCCAACATCTTCGGGACCTTGCCTAACGGGTACTCTTTAATTAATTTGTTTTAGTTTAAGGTTTCATTTTATGTAAGTATTTGCGGATCGGCAAGCGCAGCGTAGGACGTCCACCAACAAGATGGATGGATGACCTGGTTAAAGCTGCGGGTTCACGGTGGATGCAGGCCGCTGCCAACCGAAGCAACTGGAGGTCTGTGGGGGAGGCCTATGTCCAACAGTGGTCGTCCTACGGCTGAGATGATGATGATGATGATGAAGTATTTTAAGTTTAGGATAGGTAGTTTTATTAATTTAATGCTTATTGTTATAATATGACTTTGTAATTGGTAAATAGTATTGATAAATTCCATGGAAAAAACTTGATTTGTGACTAGACAACACATATAAATTAGGTAAAGCTACAGCTATACCATACCACACTAATCCAAGCGTTTCATATTTTAATAATAATAATAATAATTCATTTATTTATTCAGACTACAAAGATCCATACATTATTAGTAATCTGCTTATAACTATGTTAGTATACACATTAGACGAGTGATAGTGTGGTATTAATTAAATTTTGCATTATAAAGCACTCATCTCTTACAGCTATCATCTACAAACCCAATCTATCTATTAATGTTTAAACATTTCATACTTCATGCACTTATACTGCCACTGTATCAAATATATATTTATATTTTCATACTTCTCGTTTTTGTCATTTTTTGAGTGCGCTAAAGGCCCTGTCGAGAGCATCAGGCATGGGCTCCTGAAAATCTACTTGATATGCGAAGTCGTCCCGCAGTGGTGTAGCCAGGTAATCAATGGCCCTGGGGTAAAAAATAAACTAGGCCCAAACTAAACTAAGCCGTGGTGGCCTAGTGGTTTGACCTATCGCCTCTCAAGCAGAGGGTCATGGGTTCAAACCCCGGCTCGCACCTCTGAGTTTTTCGAAATTCATGTGCGGAATTACATTTGAAATTTACCACGAGCTTTTTCGGTGAAGGAAAACATCGTGAGGAAACCTGCACTAACCTGCGAAGCAATTCAATGGTGCGTGTGAAGTTCCCAATCCGCACTGGGCCCGCGTGTGAAATATGGTCCAAGCCCTCTTGTTCTGAGAGGAGGCCTTTGCCCAGCAGTGGGACGTATATAGGCTGGGATGGAATGGAAACTAAACTACTTAAAATCGTTTGTTCCGTATTCGCCGTATTCCGAATTTGACGAACTCCAGATTTGTTATTATAGTTTGTAAGTCAGAGTCCGAGGGGCCCCTGAGCTTGGGGGCCCGGGGCACAGCCCCGTCTAGCCCTCCGAAGCTACTCCACTGTCGTCCCGCCATCTCCTCTTCGGTCTGCCTCTGTTTCGATGGCGATCCAATGGAACCCAATGAGTAGCAATTTGGGCCCATCGCTGTGGGTGCATGCGGTAGACATGACGAGCCAAGTCCCACTTAAACATAGTCTTAGCGCCAACATCTGCAATGCGGGTTTTGGAGCGCAGTTCGGTGTTTCTGATGCGATCAGTTCTGCGGACACCCAAACAAAATACTCGATTGTTAAAATAAAAAAAAAACAAAAACTATTTAAAGTTAAGTTAAGAATAGTATCTGGCCAGTTGCTACCCAAATGTCAAAAGGCGGAAGATCTATGATATATTTAGACAGATAACAGTTATTATTATCGTGTAATATACTTCCGCATTTACTTCAAGTTCAAAGTCAACACCTTGTTTTTAAGTCTACTTAATAAAATTTATGCGAAAATTTATAAGCTTGTTTGTTTGTTTCAAGCGTAAACAATATAATTTTGCATAAGAACATGTTTTGAATATGTATAAGAACAGTAGCCCACAAATTACTTGGTATCGCGTAGGAACTTTGTATTTTCTCGGGATAAAACAGACAACACAGAAACATCACGCCTGTATTCCCAAATGGGGTAGGCAGAGGCAGAGCACACGAAACGTTACCGCTTCGGAGCCACATTTAGCAATTTTAGGTTTTAAGTTTGACAAAAACGGTACAATAGTGACAGGTTGCTAGCCTGCTAGCAGCTGGTGTTAGGTTGCTGTGGTGGTTGAGCCTGTCGGGATAAAAGTAGGTACTTACACTAGTAAATATGTTAAGCTGGAATAGTGTAACTTTAGATTCATGACACACACACACACAGTTATTGACAGTTATTTTTATTCGTATGAAATAAGTATTAAAATCACTTTTGTACCTACTTTCGAGCTCGTTTTAAGGAAGCGACGAAGATGACATTCAAAAATCCCTTAGTACCTACTTGTAATAATTGTAATATGTATCTTTTTCTTGCATCTTTTTTGTGTATTTTTGTATAAATGAGTTTATCAGCGTAGGTATTACTTTTATTACTATAACGATGTATTTTATTTATGATAAATACATAAAAAAATATCCCCATGTATTATTACGAACAAATATACTACGTGGTATAATAATGATGTATGGTATATGGTATAGGATACTTTTTATCACGAAAATTTAAAAAAATACCGTATTAGAACATGTTCTAGGACACGTCGCCTCGGTACTTATTCGGCACTCAGAAATATCACATTACTAGTTTAATAGTAGGTACGTAAATTAAAGTACCTGGGTACTCGTAATAACCCGTGTTATTACGAGTTTCAATACAGACAAAGTCGCGGGCAAAAACTAATATACAGTATTGATTACTTACATCATGAAAAAGTATTATCGAACACCTGCTTAAAATAAATTGCTTTAATTTTGAAAACAACAGAAAAACATAATATTATTAAACCACCTCGCCACCCACGTAACGTAGCTATAGATAACATCTTAATCCGTTTATGAATAACAAATGGATAATTAGTTTACGAAAATATTATTATGCCTCTGCGATTATGTCAAGCAAAAATTAGGTAAGCCATTGGGGCCAAATTCATTCAGTTTCAGTTTTTAGGGTTCCGTACCCAGAGGGTGCCAATGGAACCCTATTACTGAGACTCCGCTGTCTGTATGTCTGTCACAGGGCTCTATCTCTTGAGCCGTAACAACTGTGGCCGCTATGACAACAAAAACTGAAAAAGACTAGAATAAATATTTAAGGGCGGCTCCCATACAATAAACGTGATTTTTTTTGCCGTTTTTTGCTCGATATTAATAACGGCAACCGGTAGACGTTTGAATTATTCACAGAATATTTAGTTGTATAATTACTTTAAAAATATATAATTAAATTTAAATTAAATACATATTTAAGGGGCCCTATATATACAGCAAACTTGTTTTTTTTTTGCCTTTATTTTTAAATAATCATCATCATCATCATCATGTAAGCCGAAAGACGTCCACTGCTGGACATAGGCCTCCCCCAAGGCTCTCCACTCAGACCGGTCTTGTGCTTTTCGCATCCACCGCGATCCCGCGATCTTAACCAGGTCGTCGCTCCATCAATCAATGTCAATAATAATAATAATAATAATGAAATATTGTATAAATAATGGTACGGAACCCAGTGCGGATTGGGAACTTCACACGCACCAATGAATCCGTTATAATATCATTTAATATGAGTGAGTCTCACGGTAGTTTCATGTTCAAAACGAGTAGATCTATTTAAAATGGCTAAATGTAGAGGTTAATCATGAGAGGATAATCATTAGAGGAGGTAGGAATAAACCAGGTTTAGTGTTAAGCTCAGTTTCGTAGTGTCAAAGAGGGAGTTGTCAGACTTAAACCAGGTTGAACTACTACATCTAGACTACTTTACTATTATGCAAGTGGTCTTAAATGAGACAGTACGCACATTTTACGAAAGTTTCAGTTTATTAGGTTTTTTTTATTTTTTGACAAAAATATAGATATTCAGATGCTTATAATATTTGTTTTAAACATACATTAGATATTTTAAATGTCAGGACTTTTAAGTTACAGCTTACGGCTATCCACATGTGTTACTTTGTTGAGTGTACCCATCTTAAATGATTTCGTGAAATGTAATCCAAATCTCAGTGAAATTGACACGCGCATTGCGATTTAGAAACGATCGTCCCAAATTTCAAACAAACAAAGCTTTGTGTTCAAACAACCCAAATAGAAAGGTCTGAAGACCGGACATTGATAACACGCGGCGCGTGCGCACCGAACAATCACGTTACCGCTTACGGGAAATCGCGCATTTTCCAGTGTCGCCTGCGAAACGCACTTATGCAACGCGGTGCAACAAAACCGTTTCTAATATTACACACATGCATTTCAGCTTTCATCGGCATACTCTCGCAAAATGGCGGCAAAAAATCTAGTGCTTTCTTTTTCAATGTCGAAGAGTGAAACAGGGAATGATGTACAAACGGAAGAGCGAGACGACGCTCTGTTATGTTATTTAGACATTTGAATTTAGAAGCGTTGGAACGGACGTACTTCCCGCCAAAGGACTTTGACAGTTGGCTCATAGACGCTAGAGTTGTTGTTTTTCTCGCTGGCCAGTGTTGCTCGCTCGTTGCTCGCGGAGTATTCGCATGCGGTGAAATGTGGGGCAATCGAAAGCCTTTCTCCGGCGCTTAGGTATTTTATTCCGTTAGTTTTTTTGTGGCAGCCATTACACTAATATGGCTGGTGGCATCATTTTTTCGCTTTGTCACGTTAGATCATTCTTGTTAGACGTTCGAAAGCTGTTCTGCTTCGGAAACGGAGTCGCATAACTGTATAGCGGAGAGAAATGATGTAATTGTAATCGTTCATGTTTTACTGGATTTTC
This sequence comes from Choristoneura fumiferana, assembly GCF_025370935.1. NCBI lineage: Eukaryota > Metazoa > Arthropoda > Insecta > Lepidoptera > Tortricidae > Choristoneura > Choristoneura fumiferana. The sequence continues at coordinate 8,725,664 of NC_133490.1, read as the reverse complement.
TGCGGTTTTTTTTGTTGTGGCAATGAAATGTTCTTTCATGGTTGTTTGAACGTTGCGGTTTTATAATAACTGTTAATGTTTATTGGTCATTATTTTGCATTTTTTATTTTAAGATAATCTGACAACGAACATAGCTATAAGCACAATAGGTATAATAACTTAATTACTTTACGTTACGCATTACTTGCTCTACATTATGAAAGAAGCTTGCTCTCCATAAGATTGCGTCCTTTACCCATACCCAGTCACTTAATATCGTTCTCCAATTGTCAATTCGTCTAAATATGGGTAGTTAACTGAACATTAACCGTTGACCCAGAGGACTGATAATCCAAAGCTTCCTTTACTCATGCAATTGCACGTTTGAAAATTAGAAAGACCTCCGCAGCGCCCTCACAAGTTCAGCGGTTCAAAATGGAACTAAAAATTTGCATAGACGGTGGCGCCCCCTGTAATTGCATAATTTGCGGTGCAGCGCGCGCGCACTTTCTCCGTAACGGGACGCGAAGTGGGACATCCGCTGCAGTCGATGTTTCTATGCTAATCGACTCGTGGTTAGAGTTCGGACTGTGCTCGTAAAATCTCGTGAGATGTGTATAAATTTACGTCATTGAGTCTATATACCTCCCGCTATAAAGGCGGCGCATCTCTAGTCGCATAATTTTCATCTATAGTAGCATAATTGTAATGTTTGTCAGAATTATTGTTAGTTAGAATTTTTTCTTAGCCGAAATCGTACATTTTTCTGAAATTTTTAAATGGTTATCCTATAGATAAGGTTCCAAAAGTTTTTCTGCTTTTGGCAAACGTTTTGTAGAGCACATTATTATTATTATAATTTCTACTTATAATAAAATTCTAAACTATGTAACCGAAAAGGCTGTAGGTACCTTAAATGAAGCAAAAAGAAAACTTATGAAGCTACTGCATTCCATGAGTTACGATGACACTGAAGCAATTTTAGATGCGATCTCTTAAGCACTTTGTTACCTTTATTTATGTGATCTATTTACCTTATTGTGATTCCTTTGTTTTAAGTAAGTTTTATAGCTAAACTAAAGTTTGGTATCCTAGTTAAGCCGGTTATAACTAAAATTAATTATCTTATATAATTTTAAATGGTTCCCCGCTTGTAAGCGAAGCCTAGTTTACTAGTTTTTAAATAAACACATTTTTTTATAACTGTAGGTTAGGTTTGTTTTACAACAATTCTGAACAATTAATGGTTTCAAAGAAAAAAGAGTTATGCAAAACAATACATTAGGACAAACATTAACGTTACTTTCTGACTTTCAACAAGTATGCGAGCCAATAACTTACCCCCTTATTCATAAACGACAATCAAACCTATTTTAGTTAAAATGCCGCTAAAATTCGTTTGTCCTTATCTGTCACTTCGACATTTGTATTTGTTAGAAAGGGACAATGCATTTGTTAGTTAACATAGGCTTGTTAAGTTTTATGAATAAGGGGGTTAATCTTTACCCGTTGTGTTACAATAGAAATACCAGTCAAGTGCGAGTCGGACTCGCGAACTGAGGATTTCGTATAAATTTGTTGGTCGGTTTCTATGAATAGCCAGTGTTAGCATTGCCCCTCCTTAGCAAAATGTACGCACTGTGGGGTACAGCAATTTGTATGGGGACATTTTTTTATCTTTTAATTGAGATTCTGGTTTCTAACATTTTATGAATAAAAGTACAATACAAATATTATTTATTGCACACCACAAGTCAGTACAAAAATCTATCAAAAAATCTATAAAAGTACCTACCTACATAAAAGGGTCAAACACGAACATGCCTAGTCTAGTCTAAAATAATATCTTACTGAAAATGATGAGTCTGAAAATGGATAAAAATCTACTTTTAACGACATAGGTACTTATTTTTAATGTATTAACACTTCAAACAAGTAGATCAGATTTGCTAAAAACATAGTTTGGATTTATAACTTTGCATAATCTCATCAGATTCCGATCAACTTTAAATTATACGAAGAATAATTATAAAGTTATTATCGCAGTAAGCATTAATTAAATTAAAACTTTCTGACGCAGGAAGCCACTCGGTTTGACGTCATAATCTTATCGACAGTTATTCGGTCTTGTTTTGAGAAAAAGAAAGGATTCAAAGTAGGCCAAGCAACAAGTTGTGCGTATTCATAAACAAACATTTGATTTTATCACACTTATATTGCAGACTACATTAACATTATGAAAGTATGTCCAATTACGCCTTAGCCCCTTTTATTAAAAAAAACTTACGTTTAGCGGCCATATTGGCATATACAAAGGTCGCCATTGTCTAAACTCAATTAAAAAAAACTTTCTCAAACTCACATTTTCCCATTTCGATGCTAAATCATAACTCACAAAGCGCGGGAAAACGCCATTATCATTTTAAAAACAAATTATTGCTGTGTTACCAGCGGTAATATTAGTAAACACAAATAAAACGGTGTTTTATGATACACGCTGCAAGTGGGTCACACAATCGGTGAAAGTTCGGCGAAAGGGGACCACAGTTACTGGCGTTACGTGGAAACGTGTGACACTTTCTTTAATTGAGATATTGACTGTCAAACGCTGTTTCGGTCATAGACAATATGAGACGCGGGAAAAGTAGACAACAATGAAGTTGTTTTGTTTTGATGTTATTGCTTTAGGTTATTTTGTTGTTACTCATTCCAGTATTTTGTTGTGTGTTCGCAAGCTAATTTAGTATGATATAAATGTCGAGTTAAGTTATAGTATGGTCATGTCACGTTAAATTAAAGTAAGTAATTTTGTAACATGACTTTACTTACTCGTTGTTTATTAAACCCAGTAGAATTAAATAAATGTTATATGTGACGCGTGCATTAAAATTAGCTGCTTGGTTCTTCTGTCTTGTATTATTTATATTTTATTATAAGTTGAAAATAGCATAGCAGCTTTATGAATTAAATTATCAAAAATGTTCTCTACCAAAGTGTAATTTTCTCACACTAAAGAAATTAGTGTTATAATTTTCTTCTTTTGTAGGGTTATGTTATGGCAATGGTTAATTCAATTTTTTTTTTGCTGACTGTTATTTTTCTTGACTTAGGGGCTGTTTCACTATCCTTTGATTAGTGTTAACCGACGGTTAAATGTGATGCCGTCTCTATTTGTTTTGTTCGAATAGACGGAGACGGCCCCTTAGTTGCATTGCCATGCCATTCAAGTTCACAACAATTCCGCCCAATGGAAACGAATATAATTCGATGTGCAAAGTGAAAAAGAAAATTGATTTACTAACAGGTAGAGAAAAACAAAACTTATAAAATAGCCATAAAGCACGCTTTAGATCAATTTAATTATCCATGTCCATACATACTCGATGCCTCGAAGGTTAGGTACTAATTGCAGGTACGTTTATTTCATCAAAGTCTCTCCTAATGTACGTCATTTATCTCTTTACTCGACGGCTGCCTCTATTTACATTTATTTTGCAAGGCAACTCTACAGTGGATGCTTTTTAATGGTACATCTATTTTTTAAGTTAATATTGTTAAGGCTACATAAGCTCTAAGGGCCAGCATAGCCGGAGCCTTACAACTGCAATGTAACTACCAAACTGTCGACTACCCATAAAATTTTCATTTCAGTTCCATTGCCGTCGGCACAACTGCACGCAAACTGCACGCTGACTGCAATTGAAATGTTTGGGCAGACGGCATTTGCGGTTACGTTGCAGTTAGCCTGCAGTCCGTATGTAATGGACCTGGTGAAGGGAGTAACTTTTCCATTCAAAAAACAAACAATGTGAACGTCAAAGAAGATGAATGAATATAGTGACTCTGGCCTCCATTAATAATGTGACCCAACTTTAAAGTAGAATTATTGTAAGGTTATTGAATCCCAATAATTTGTCTGTTTGTTAATTGTTTTCAAGCGTTATGTGAAGTACAATCAGGTGCCCGAAACACACTTTATTTATTATGCTATACTTTAGGCAAGACTTGCGACTTATTCTTTACTGCCTGTACTACAGCTTGCAAGTACTACTAATGCGCACAGGCTTTAGATGAGGGAAATGCACACAGTTTTCTCGTACACTTTCATCGTTCTTGCGACTCGTTAGGAGACGTTAAATAACATACAGTTAAACGTGAATTACGCCGCTTGACGAGTCTTACGACACTTTAATAAGATCCCGTGCTGTTTAGAAGAGGTGACTTATTATGCGTTGGAGTGCAGAATATATCTATCTATTGGTAATATGCAGTGGAAAGTATGCAGTTACGCTACTGAATCAATATACTAGTGCCATAAGAAACTCTTATTAGTTCATCATGGATGGTGAAACAGCCCCATAATCTCGTGTCCGCGTCTAAAGTTATTCAAGGTCAAATGTCATAAAAGTCAGTTTTTCGCGATTATCTCGGTTTCTATAGCTCCAGTGATGTTAACATTTATTACAAAATTGTAGAGCATACAATTTGGAACAAATATTGTGTTAAAATTTTTTCGTACGTCCAACCGTTTTTGAGATAGAGGGCAGAGAGTCTAATAAGCTGTTATTATCTCTCATTTCGAGATTGACCCCTTCTCATTCCTTAAGTGACTGAATTATAATAACATTTTTTTACCCACGAAACTACCCAATTATTTTCATACCCAGTCAGCCTATTAGGTAAAGCGTGTTAACTTTCATTTGGGCATTTGGTTCCCCCAGCTTGTCCCACTTTAACAGCTGCAATATATCCGGGATCTATTTAGGCTTCATTCTCACTGTACTTAAATCACATTTGTCACACGCGTTTACCAAGTACTTAAGTGCAAATATTTGTTCAGCGCTAACCCACTTTTGTGAAAAGTAAACAAGAAAACTGGCTTCACATGATCATGAGAGTTCAGAGTATAAGAACCTTTTTTCAGATTCCCCACTAATAAACTTTATTGTGTAGCTAAAGTCTTACGTATACGTCAATTATTTATTTCAAAAGTAACTACAGTAATCCACAAGTTAACTGTCTCATCCAAAGATTTTGCAAACCTTACCAAACAACGCAAATATAAAATACCGACACCGACCATAAGAACAACATTTGCGAGGCGATTGCCACCTTACTCCCATACATACATTTACAATAAAACGTGTAAGCATATAAGAAATATGAAAAAGTTACCCCAAAAAAATCTCAAAAAAGTTATTGAAACTTGGTTGATGACTCTTAGCTACGATGAAACTGAGGAGGTTATTGCAGGCAGCCTGTAATTAAATTTACACACATATACACACGCGCACACACACATACACACACACACACACGCACACACACACGCACATACACACACGCCCACTTTAGGTTAAGAATTTGCTTTGTGTCAACTTAGTATTAAGTAACTGCTGTAAATTGTAAATTCTCTGGTCTCCGCGATACAGGCCCAGAGTCTAGTGCGGAGTCCGCCGATGAATCTAAATGAGGGCTATCGTTTTTGTCTCACTAGATGGCGCACTGTTGCGTGAGTTTTTAAGTATGGCTTTCAAAGTCTGTATTACGGGCGTGAAAACAAAGATTAGATTAAAATCATATTTAATACAACTTAAAACGGTACCATAAAAATATGGAGCATGCCACAGTTTGCATAGTCCCCGTTTTGTTCGGAAAAAAGGGAGGACAAGGTTTTCGAAAGACAAACTGTTCTCAAAAACACAGACATTCTAGCCCCGCAACGCATATTGCCATAATTAATTTCAGATATTGCTAAATATTCACAAATATCTAATTATAAATAAACCGCGTAGCTCACCCAACTATGATTTGACATTTCGGAGACTCACGCTACACTAGCGCCTCTAGTGGCGATTCGCGATAGCCCCCATTGTAACCTTGTTATATTTCAAATAAATTCTTTCTTTCTTTCTTCTTTCTTTCAGTTAGTAGGCTTACAATAATTACAGTAATATTGACAAAGCCGTTGGTTCAACTAGGTAAAAAAGATCTTGCTCAGCTTTAACAGTTAGGGTGTAGTTTGATGCTCACAGAGCAGACACTCTTTGGTCTCTCCAACCTAATTTCCACCCTGTGTCATTAAGTCAACTCAACTCAATTTGTTTCTTTCGCTTCCCAATAAAAGCCACAATTTGACTATAAGACCCTCAGAAATCTTGATCAACATGGTGAACAGCAGAAGTAAAAACCGACTATTATTTAGAAAAAGCTCTACAATACAGACCCGAAGTTCGTTTGCTAATACACAAACCCTGAGATTTAGTCAGTACTCCTAATCTCCCAAGTTTTCTTTCTACATGGAGGAGGGCTAGTGCTGTGTCTCTACTCTATATAATACAATACAATACAATACAATGCAATGACTCTTTATTGTACACCAGAAATAGTAAGCAATACAGAAAACAGGTACACAAAAAAATTACAAGGCAAGCAAGAGGCGGCCTAATCGCTTAAGAGGGATCTCTCACATACAGCAGGGATCTTTTTGTATTTTTTTTTATTTCAATTCCAAATTTTTACTTTTACGGTCATCCCGTAAAACCTAAATTGAAAATACAAACTGAAATATAGATGCACAGAAAAACCAGAAAAATAAGACCATCACTGGGAATCGAACCCAGGTCCTCGGTATTCCGTACCGCGTGCTATACCGCTACACCACTGATGGTCAACGGTACAGACACGAATTTCCCCTATGCACCTCATATCTCAGCTTGTTTGTTTCTTATTTTAGCCACTTAAGCAGTGACGCTAGCGATGATGACGAGCAGTGATGGTCTTATTTTTCTGGTTTTTCTGTGCATCTATATTTCAGTTTGTATTTTCAATTTAAGGAAAGACTAGTTTTCAACAGGTGGTGCATCAACAATAGATCAGATTATTAAAATACATCTACACATACATATTCGTGCATTAGTATTAAGCTATAATACTGTGTAATGTTTTTGAAAATAATAATATAATACTTCATGCTACGCTCTCGACATAATGTTTTCGAAAAATAATAATATAATAAATACACATAGTTTAAATTAAAGCATGGGGCAGCAAACTATGAGAGATATGTAATAAAATATAATAATAATAACGTCTAATTAAATATAGCACATACATAAATCAATAATTACAAGATGACAGATAGTGTTCCTTAAGCAAAATCATTTTCACTCTTTAAATCTATGCTTAAGGAGCGCTATCCATTGTAGAGAGTAGAGACTTCGTAGTCTCAGGAAATGTTACCTGCATTCTAATGAAGGTGAATTCTGGAGGAACCACTAATTGTCAACATCATAAGATGTTTTTGGATCTTTTTTGGTATCCTGTTCATGTTTTAGACCCGAAAAATATGGATTGATGGCGTGCAGTGGGATACTATCGCCTACCTTGAAAGTATCAAACTGCATTTCCTGAGACTATGAAGTCTCTACTTTCTACAATGAATAGAGCTCCTTAAGCATAGATTTAAAGAGTGGCAAAATCTTTGTCACTCTTTAAATCTATGTTTAAGGAGCACTATCTGTCATCTTGTAATGATTGACTTTATCATGTTTATTTATTTTATTTAATTGTTTATGCTAGCCAACAAATGGCTTCACCAGCACCACCACCACTAACACCAGGGTAGGCCGCATCACCAGAAGCTGAATTGTCTAATGCGTAAATACTAGCAATCGCATTCATCGTCTCTTTCTACCCTACTATTTTGACAGCAGCTATTTTTCACGGTCATGGATTTTGCATCTGTGCTCTCAAATGATACCAGCGAGCTAACCACAGATAAGCAGCGAAACAATACGTGCACGGACCGTTATGCGCGGCATAGACATGCATCTGTTTCGAGGTCGCTTTCGCGCGTTTCACCGGCCGGCATCGCGGTCACCCCGTTTTGAAACAGTTTGTCTATGGTATCGGAGATGTGGCTGGAGTGGGGCGGATGCGCTTTTTACAAGCTTTTGTTTAGTTTCACCTGTCCCGTTTCCTGTCTGTCTGTTTGTAATCAAATCTTGCCAGTTAAATAATTTGACCAACTTCCAGTAGTTGGATTGACTTAAAATTAGGGATACTTATGTAAATTGCGTGACAATACAATAATCTGGTAGTGACATCCTGGTAGTCCAGGCAGGATCGTAACCACAGGACTTAACTCTTTAACGGTTAATGGCATTGACTTGAAATTTGGTATGCAAATGTAGTTTGAGTGACAATACAAGAACAGTCAACAAAAAGAAGCTTGTATTAAAAATGAAATGTTTACCAAGAAACTGTTTAATTAAACATTAAATAGTAATACTGTTTTACTTTATCGCTTTTATTTGTCCTACTGCTGTATATAGGGGGGCTACTACGAAATTCGAAAATCGAAGTTCGTATCGTACTGTCCCTCTCACTTTCGTATTAAATAATATTAGCGTCAGCGGGACAGCAAGATACAAAGTTTGAATTTTCCACTTCGTAGGCTTAGGCTGTAGTTCCTCAGCTCAATGCGACTTGGGAACTTCACACACATCATGGACCTGCTTCATAAGTGTATATTGGTTTCTTCACTTACTTTTCAAACGAAAATGGTGTGTTACACTTATAAAATACTGATGTATTGTAAGCCCAGCTAAAAACTATTATGATGCACAAACAGTTGAGATTTAGGATTTAACCCAATAAGTAAACATGTTTGGGTCCATGCCGCGGGGAGATCCATTTACATCTTTTTCTAGTTATAGTTCAGTTACTTTTATTTTACTTTTAGTAATAATTTTAACGAAGTTTAAGATATTATGTAGTGTACTTAATTAATTAAATTATATTTATTTTATCTTAAAAAAATGTAGGTAAAGTCAAAGTTCAATATCTCAACAACGGCCAAAGCAATTTTATTTTACAATAAAATTGACCGTGATTGACCCCTATCTAGCCCCTATCTCACGGAATCTCACCTGACTGATGTAAAGTGCAAACGAGTACGAGGTGTACGTCACTAGTACAGTATCAACCTGTTCACTCAAACATAAAAAACCGCATCGAAATTGGTCCAACCGTTTGAAAGCACAAACAAACATTGTCGTCAAAATTGTAACATCCCTCTTTCGCGCCGGAAGTTAAAAAATTTAAATATCGCGATGACCGGATTGATGACCCGATTTGACGAAATTTTGCTATTTACATGCATTTATCTTTATTTCCTAGAGCCGCTGCATGTGAGACCACAGCCTGAGCAATCCGAGCCACAATGGATAGTCACGGACCGATATGGTATTACAACTCTGTCACAGTACCTCATTATGTTCTGACAAGATGTAGAACAAAGGTTTAATGAAGATAATGGTACATTGTATGGTTTATGAGACCTTGTAAGGTTAAAGAGGTGTTTTGGATCATTATAGTCGGCATTCGTAATATTATAAACACATTAAAGGAGGGTCCATGTTTGAATCATTGCAGCTAACGAGATTAGGCGTACCATATTATAGCATAAAATAATTTGGCATCTCTATAAGATAATCATTTATCAATGTGCTGTCATTTTAGCATTGTATTGCAAACATAATATTATTACATTCAGAAAAAAAACA